>NW_026652293.1:26549347-26823073 GCF_009828535.3 Hylobates moloch
GAGTTAATGGGTGCAGGAAATCAACATGGCACATGGATACATATGTAACAAACCTGCACATTGTGCACATGTACCCTAAAACCCTGAAGTATAATAAAAAAAAAAACAATATTACAACTCTATGTAGAGTTTTCTAATAAATGGAACGATTCAAGGCCTCTTTCATTGTGCCATCTCGTGACAGAAAGTGTTCAAGAAAATGCTGGCTTCCCAGCTGGCAGGTCTCTAAGCAATTTATAAATTACATACCCAATGTTTGGCCAGGTGAGGTGGCTCACACCTGTAATCCCAGCACTTTGGGAGACCAAGGCAGGTGGATCACCTGATGTCAGGAGTTCGAGAGCAGCCTGGCTAACATGGTGAAATCCCATCTCTTCTAAATATACAAAAATTAGCCAGGCATGCTGGCGCATGCTTGTAATGTCAGCTACTCAGGAGGCTAAGGTAGGAGAATCACTTGAACCCAGGAGGCGGAGGTTGCAGTGAGCCGAGATCGCGCCACTGCACTCCAGCCAAGGCAACAACAGCGAAAATTCTGTCTCAATATATATATATATATCTCCATGCCTGTTTGTTCTGACAGCTCCATGAATAAAAGAAAAATTAACAATGTTGCATTTATAGTGAAACTTGTCTTCTACATTAGCACACACTTTCTGTATTTACCAACATTTCTTGGCTAAGACATTCATGATCCTGGATGGACTGACAAGACTAAACAAAGGCAGGATAACGGAAGTGAAGGCACAAGATTTTTCTGCCATTTTGAATGTTACAGGCTGTGCTGCCAAGGTTCTTGTCACACAGATTAGGATCCTCACTTCCACATTGCCCAAGTGGGTCACCCACAACCAGGAGGAAATTTCAAACCCTCTTGCTTGGTGCACTATGTTCAGACATGCTATGCATGATAAGCTTGATATTTATAATCTCTCTGCACCTTTTACCTAGAACATGTCATTCAGATAAAAACATGTACTTCCTGTGAGGCATTAAACAATTACTGTAAACTTCTTCCCACACACGGCATAAAACATCTCTGCATTACAGGCTTCCATGCTGCTTGTATTATCAGGGCAATTAGAAAGAAGAATGACCACCTCTTTCAGGCTTGCCCCAACACCATAATACCTAGCTAAGAGCTAGAACTAATTAGAACTCCACCTTTTTTAGGAAGAAGTAGGCTGTGTCCATTATGTATTCTTGTGAAAAGCAGCAATGTCATCTTTAAATTCCCCAGTGGAAAGCAATTTTAGATGTTTAAAATTGGAGATTTTCAGTTAAAGGGGAGTGTGGAGAACTGGAGGAGACAAACTATAAAAACTAAAAGCCATTTCAGCCTTTCAAATAATTTTTAAAGGATCTAACCCACTAATTATCTTGAAAACTCTCCAGAGTCAGTTTGAAATAATGAAGCTTAAAGCAACAAGTGTAGTGCCTGAAAATAAGGAAGTGCTTTAAAACAGCAGTCCCCAACCTTTTTGGCACCAGGGACCAGTTTTGTGGAAGACAATTTTAACATGGACCAGGGTGGCAGGGTGGGAGGGGGGATGGTTTTGTGATTCAAATACATTACATTTATTGTGCACTTTATATTATTATTACATTGTAATATATAATGAAATAATTATACAACTCACCATAATGTAGAATCAGTGGGAGCCCTGAGCTTGTTTCCTGCAACTAAGCCTTCCATGTGGGGGTGAAGGGGGACAGTGACAGATCCTCAGGCATTAGATTCTCATAAGGAGCATGAACCTAGATCCTTCACACTTGTAGTTCACAATAGGGTTCACGCTCCTGTGAGAATGTAATGTCACTGCCGATTTGACAGGAGGCGGAGCAGCAATGCGAGTGATGGGGAGCGACTGTAAATACAGAAGAAGCTTTGCTCCTCCATCCAACTCTCACCTCCTGCTGTGCAGCCTAGATCCTAACTTGCCATAGACCAGAACCAGGGGTTGGGGACCCCTGCTTTAAAATGATTATTACAAAAAAGATGCACATAGCAAAATAATTTCAAACTTGAGAATCTATCCTATTAGTAAAGCGTTCTTCAAATATGCTATGACTTCCCTTATGTACTCCAATATTTACAACATTTACTTTCAATAAAACATTATTTTGAATTCTGTTCCCTAATTTACTGTTTTTTTTTTCTAGGTGGAAGCAAACAGCAACTAATCATCATATTGATTCAATCATTATTCACATCTTTCAAGAGAATTACATAATACGTTCTGCTTTATCCATATTTACTTGACCTGTGCAGGATAATAAAGTCTTTTTTTTTTTTTTTTGGAGACGGAGTCTCGCTCTGTCGCCCAGGCTGGAGTGCAGTGGAGCAATCTCGGCTCACTGCAAGCTCCGCCTCCCGGGTTCACGCCATCCTCCTGCCTCAGCCTCTCCGAGTAGCTGGGACTACAGGCGCCCGCCACCACGCCCGGCTAATTTTTTGTATTTTTAGTAGAGACGGGGTTTCACCGTGGTCTTGATCTCCTGACCTCGTGTTCCACCCACCTCGGCCTCCCAAAGTGCTGGGATTGCAAGTGTGAGCCACTGCGCCCGGCCAATAAAGTCATTTTTAAAGGGTCAATTTTACTTAGAATCATGTTTCCGTACATTGTATCTCGATCGTGTAAAGAAGGAACAAGATGTGGATCTGACAAGGAGGCAATCCAAGTGCAAAGCAGAAATTACAACCCTATCAATACATGCAAACTCACATCTAATAAATTCTGCATGTTTAAAAGTTGAATGAGACACTGGTAAAATCATTTTTCTTTTTCTTTTCTTTCTTTTTTTTTTTTTTTTTTTTTTGAGCAATAAAGCTTTTTAATCACCAGGGTGTAGGCGGACTGAGTCCAAAAAAGGAGTCAGCAAGGGGAGATGGGGTGGGGCAGTTTTATAGGGTTTGGGTAGGTAGTAGAAAATTACAGTTAAAGGGGATTGTTGTCTTGTGGGCAGGGGCGGGGTTCACAAGGTGCTGCGTGGGGAGCTCCGGAGACTTATTGTCCAGGAGAAGGAATGTCACAAGTTAATGTCATCAGTTAAGGCAGGAAGTGGCCGTTTTCACCTCTTTTGTTGTTCTTCAGTTGCCTCAGGCTACCTGGATGTATACGTGCAATTAATAAGAAAAACGAAACAAAATAGCGGGGAAGTGTTGGGGCAGCAAAATTTTTGGGGGGTGGTATGGAGAGACAATGGGCGATGTTTCTCAGGGCTGCTTCGAGCGGGACTAGGGGTGGCGTGGGAACCTAGAGTGGGAGAGATTAAACTGAAGAAAGATTTTGTGGTAAGGGGTGATATTGTGGGGTTGTTAGAAGGAGCATTTGTTGTATAGAATGATTGCCAATGGCCTGGATGTGGTTTTGTATCAAATGAGAATCATTTTTCAATATACAGTCATGTACTACATAGTGATGTTTCAACGATGAAACATATTTGCAATAGTGGTCCCCATAGGATTATAATGCTATATTTTTGTTGTATCTTTTGTACGTTTAGATGTTTGTTTAGATATGCAAATACTTACCATTGTGCTGTAAATGTCTGTTGTATTCAGTGCAGTAACATGCTATACAGGTTTGTAGCTTAGGAGCAACAGGCTATACCATATAGCCTAGGTGTATAGCAGGCTGTACCACCTAGGTGTGTGTAAGCACACTTTATGATGGTCACACAATAATGAAGTCACCTAAGGATGCATTTCTCGGCATGCATCCCTATTGTTAAGCAACATATAGCTACACATAATATTTTTAGTAAAACAAATTAGCTTTTCCTACCAGGAATCATCTAATCCATTACCCATGAATTCAGGATAATTGTGTCCACCCCCCAACCCACACACACAAAAAAATTGTTCTTAACAGACTTGAGAGACTTTTAAAAACCATTGTCTTCCCTGTGGCCATGTTCCACACTCTCATAGTTTCCTCCTTACATTTGATGGTAATCTCATGTTCCTTAACTTAAGGTCCTTTTTCCTACGTGGACATCAGTGGAAATTCTGAAGATCTGGGTAACCATTAGCTTTCAAACAATGAAACCAGATTTCCTAAAGCATTACTACCAAACCACTCTATTACCTCTTTTTTCTCAGACTAACTTTTCTCTTTTAAACTTCATTACTTTCACTGCTCCTGTCTGAGCACTTCCCAGGTTTATAGCACCTCCTGTAAGTGCATCCATGTATTGATTCATCCAAAAATGATTCAAGTGCCTAATGTGTGCCAGGATGGGTACACAGTGGTAAATAAGCTAGTCATGTTCTACTCCATGATAGAACTTACCATCCAACAGAGGAATCCCAAGAATGCAAGAGCATTCTGAAACACCCTAAAATTTAAAAGTTATAAATTGTCATAAAAGTCATAGAAGTCTCACTTGTTTCAATTGTTAGTAACCCAAAATAAAAATGTATTCTCTATTAAAGCCAGGAATTACTTGAGCCACATTTGAACTCTGTCCTGCATCAATATCTAACACTTTTAACATCTTAGCGAAAGGTCTCTCAACTTTCTCACAAAATTACATCGTTCTCTTGTTTTCCCTCCAAACTCCACTTTGTCTAAATAACACGTAAATTGCAGTCTTTGTTTTCAAACATCAATACATGGTTTTCCAATGACGTCATCCTGAGACTAACAACATTCTGAATTCACCATAAAAACTCCCTTCTTTTTTTCAGCTTTGTCACTATCTCTTCTATGGAACTATCTTATTCATTTTCAAGTTGCACTCGTGGATAAGCAACAATCAAAGAAAGCAATCAGCCAAAATCAGATAGATGCCACAGGAGCCACGAGGAATGGCTATTTTTAACACTAACTTCTAAATACAGATGGCAAACTAAAATACAGGGTCGAGTTGGAGACAACTTTCCTCAAAGTATTGGCCAAAACAAACTAATTTCATCCAGAGAAATAAAGAAGCATAATCTTATCTGTGTTGCTTCTAAGTCTAGGCATTTTCATGATTCTTTGAAGTGGGCTACTTTCCTTACACAAAACACTCTAAATTCTGAAGATTCTAGACCTTCCCACTTTAAAATGGGCCACTATAACCCCAAACCACATTTGACACATTCAGTCATGAGTGACTGGCGCATTCTGAACTATCTTGAAACAAATGATCACTGCATTGATAAGCTCTACCTTTAGTATTTAAATAACAAGTTCATTTTTGTCAGTAAGTTCAAATAAATAAGTACGTTTGATATCTAGCTTGATAAAGCACATGATACACATTTAGTTAAATCTGGTCAATTATAATTAGAGTGAGAATATTTAATATTTATTGTTATTAATAATGGGCCAGGAAGTATTTTAATGGGCCAGGAAGTATTTTAATATGTTGTACGCATTAACCTATCTAACTATAACCACAACCTAAGAGGTAGGTACCATATGTAACCCTGTTTTACAGATGAGGATGCATGGCAAAGGCAGAAAAAATAACACGTCCACCATCGCATGGTTAATAAGTAGCAGAATCGTGATTCCATCTTGGGAAGTGGCCATCTGACTCTGAGTCTGAGTCAAAAGCAGCAGGTTGTGCCAGCATCTCTCAAACAACAACTCTGATGTTCTAAACTTTTGACTCCAACAAATACGATTTAACTCAGATTTTATCAATGGCAGCCCTAAAATTGTCTTTCTCCCCCAAAAAACAAAGTTATAAAAGTTGAGTGATAAAATCACAGTCTAAGAAAGAGCTGAATTCACTGTAATTCAGCTTTCCACCTTCAGCGGATCCTCACTGCTTCTAAGCAATCATTGCATTCAACTCTACTCGACACATTAAAGCTGGGCCAAGTGTGACTTTCCCCAAGTCACCCTGCACTCCCCATTCTAGTCACTTTCCACAGAAGTAGTCTGTGGTAAGCTGCACCCACCTTTTCATTTTCAGTATCAACATTCTTGGTATCTCCACCTGCTAACTTTGCTTGATAATGCTTCTGAGGAAAAAGCCAGAAGTTCCCTCCCAGTTCCCAATTACCTGGTCACGAACCTTCCATAACCCACTATTGTAAGTGAATAACATCAAAACTCCTACATCTCACATTTCTGCTCTGCTATGATCTCATCCCAGTGTACCTCTTCTTCCTTCATGAACGGATGATCTGTTCCCATCAAACTTATCTAGGCATGGTTTCCCAAACATGCTCTGTCCTTTCTAGTCCAATGCCTTCAAGTAGGCTGTTCTCTTCACCAGGACTACCTTCTGCCCCTTTAGAGACCAAACCACCTCAACCACACCCTTTCTCTAAGGACATGCCTAAGCCATTGATGTCCACTGTCACCCGCAATGATCCTGCTCCCCCAGCCCTGTCTTCACCTCTCTGACCTTATCTCCTCCCAGTCTCCCTCCCAGTCTTTCTTTGTGGTCCAGCCACACTCTCCTACTTGCTGTTACTCATCTTGCCAAGCAAACTCTGCTTCAGAGCCTTTCTCCTTGGAGTGCCTTCTGTCCTCAGACATCCTCAGAGATGCCTTTCTTAACCAAATTTTTGGAACTGCCTTTCTGACCCCTTTCCACACATATACACACTGCCCCATTCTCTGTCCCTAGTTTAGTTAACACTTGTCATTATCATCATCTGGCAAGAGTATCTTTTACATATTTACCTTGCTTTTCATCTGTCTCACTAAGTAGAATATAAGTTTCCTGAGGGTAGGGATTCTTGTTCATTTTGTTCACTGCTGAAATAGGCAGTGCCTAAAGAGTGTCTACCACATAATGAGGGGTCAATAGTTATTTGTAAAATGAATGAATTAATGAATAAATAATTTCTTCTTATGACTCACTGCACACATTGCCTGCACTGTCCATTTATCATACATAAATATTAAACTCTAGCTAATGATATGCTGAAGTTTGTAGGGGTAAAGTATACTGTTGTCTGCTACCTGCTTTTAAATGTATCAGAAAAGTAAGTTTTTTTGGTAAAACGGTAGTTATAGAATCTAGGTGGCAGTTATATGATGGTCACTGTATAAATCACCTGTTTCTATGTTGAACATTTTTATAATAAAATTTAAAGAATAATAATGCTTTAGAGAGGTCTTCTCTGACTATACAAACTTCAGTTGCCCACCAACGGTTTTCTGTTGCTACCTTTATTTTCTTCACAGTATTTTTCATTAGCTGATGGTGTGTTGATCATTCTTTTGCTCATCATTGCCTGTTTAATTCCCCTATTAGAATGCAAGCTCCCTGGAGAGTTCCCAGGATACTGTTTATCACCTAGACTACTGCCTGGAACATAACGGTTGTTTAATAAATAATTTCTCAAGAAAATCAATGAATAGATACCTCATGATACTGCTTATTATTACCTGTCAGTTTACACATGAAAGTATACTTTCCAAACAGATTCTTAGTTCCTTGAAAATTGTACTTTTCTGCAGGTTTTTTAATATTTAGCAACATTTTAGGAGCACAATAGAGGCTTACATTCTTCTCATATTAATAACACAATCTATTGACAAGTTAGTATCTTTAAATTATATAATACTATATAAATGATAGATTTTTATTCTTGCATTATTATCATTTAGTTTCTATATCCGTAAAATGAGAAGAACTGAAAGCTTTTGGGTGAAGAAGGCCAAATGAAAATAAGGTATTGTACTTATAAGTGCAAGCTAAACATTGGGTACACAGGAACATAATGATGAGAAAAATAGACACTGGAGACTCCAAAAGTGGGGAGAGAAGGAGAGGAGTAAGAGTTGAAAAACTACCTATTGGATACCATGTTCACCACTTGGATGACAGGATCATTAGAAGCCCAAACCTCAGTATCATGCAACATACCCATATAACAAACCTGTACATGTACCTCCTGAACCTAACGCAAAAAATAAAACAGGCTGAGTGTGGTGGCTCACACCTGTAATCCCAGCACTTTGGGAGGCTGAGGCGGGAGGATCACTTGAGGTTAGGAGTTCGAGACCAGCATGGCCAATATGGTGAAACACCATCTCTACTAAAAATACAAAAATTAGCCAGGCATGATGGCACGTGCATGTAACCTCAGCTACTTGGGAGGCTGAGACACGGGAATGGCTTGAACTTGGGAAGCAGAGGTTGCAGTGAAGCAAGATTGTGCCACTGCACCCCAACCTGGGCAACAGAGCAAGACTCTGTCTCAAAAAATAAATAAATAAAAATAAAAATAATTTTTTTTAAAAGAAGAGAAGTATTCTTTCTAGATTATAGAATTTTACAAATTAGAAAGGAGCTTAGAAAAAAATTAAT
Source organism: Hylobates moloch (assembly GCF_009828535.3). Classification (NCBI taxonomy): domain Eukaryota; kingdom Metazoa; phylum Chordata; class Mammalia; order Primates; family Hylobatidae; genus Hylobates; species Hylobates moloch. The sequence continues at coordinate 26,557,616 of NW_026652293.1, forward strand.
CCAACCCTTCACTTTACAGATGAAGAAAATAAGACTCAGAAAGAAAGGATAACAATTCAAACATTCTGGAGAGCTATGAATGACAGAGACAAAATGAGGGTCCATTCTCTCAATTCCCAGTTTCGACTCCAAGTGAGTAAAGCACTTGGCCCTGGGAATCTGCCCATCTCCATTTGGAAGCTCCTGTTATTTCTCCAGCTGTCTCCTGGACACAGAAATCACTCTATGTTGACTCAGTATTAAAGTTTTTGATGACAAAACTATGAAAGAGTTTTTGCTAACACTATTTTGCCTTGAAGAATTTGTTTACTCTTCACCAAATCTAAGTGCTGTTTTTCCTCCACTGTGTTGCCATAACCATCTTCAAGGCTTACATCTCTTCTCTCCCATTGCTCCCTCACCAACTTCTCTCTCTTACAACCTCTATGAACACTGTAGAAAGATCATCAGGAAGACTGGGATTCCAAGCTGACAGCAGAGGCTGGATAGCAGGGTGGCTGGCACAGGGCACTCCCACATGATCTGAGGAACAAGCAGGGGACTCTCCCCTTAGCCATCACGCTTACTTCTCTCCCAACTACCCCTGCAGCTCAAAGGATTATCATTCAGTTAAAACTACAAAGAAGTCTGAAAACAGAGTAATGAAGAAAAGCCTGCTTGGACAACTATTTTCTCAGGCACACTAAAAAAAAAAATAGTTGCATAATCTTTTTTAAATTCAGGAACGTGGAAAGCCTTTGTAGAGCCCTAGGGATTACACATCTAGCCATAGGAAATGACAGAGGAGAGGAAGTGAATGTTGTCCACAATATCTTCTCTTATAAACAGTCTTTGTATCATGGACTAAAGTGAAGAAAGAAAAAAAAATTATTTCAGAAAGTCCAATCCATGCTTCCAAAGCCCTCAACAGACATTTACTGAGAGTCTATGCTAGCAACATGCAATAGCTAAGGCCTGAAGATTTTAGCCTTTGACCCCCTCTACACTCTCTTCCCTATGATTCAGCAAAATGGATCTGCCAAACCGTTTATCTTGCTGTGCCCCAGCTTGCCTTCTTCTTTCAAGACTCTGGCCTTCAGCAATCTGTTCTGCCCAGAATGCTCATAACTACTTTACTGATGAAATCCTGCTCTTTTCTTAAGGTGTAATAACAGCAACAGTGACAAGTAACATTTATATAGTGCCTAATATGTACCAGAAACTGTTCTAAGCCTTGTATGTATACATGTGCACATCTATATGTTTATAGTATGGATATATTTAATCACTTATTTTAATTACTTTATAGTATTAACATACTTTTAATCACTTTCACTTATTGAATTATATGCTTAATATATAAACTAAATAATATGTCAGTATATACTGAACCATAAAATATATCAAATTATAATTAAATATATTTATATGTAATATACATTATATTATATATTATCATATGCATATATTATATATACATAAATAAAATTAACTTGTTTAATCATAACAATTCCCTTAGAAGATATTATTTCCATTTTACAGATGAGTAAACTGAGGAACAGAAGAGTTAAGTGTTATTTTCCGGGAATAAAAAAGATGGCAAGGAACAGAACTGGAATTTAAACACCAAACAGCCTGTCTTTCAATGCCAAGGTGTTAACCACAGTTCACTGTTCAACTTGCTCAAAATCAGCTACTGCTATGGAGGCATCCCTAGCCTCCTCTCACAACATAATCGTTCTTTATTCTGCCTTCCCATAACACTCTATACATATCTCATTGGTACTTATCTCACTGTCTAGGGATTTCTTTTTATCACACGTATGTATCTCCCTACTTCCACTTCTCATTTCAACCCTTAATCACTTCCTTCCCAGACGTAGATAATTGAGGGAAGAACTTCCTGTACCTTATTCTTTATATTCTTTGAACAAAACACAATGGCTGGCACACAGCAGATCTTCAATAAATGTTTGTAAAAGGAATGAATGAAATAGCTTTAAAAGGGGTCGACAGAATTGTGGGGAGTGCATCTCTTGGCATGAGACAGAAGAAATGCTTTCTGCAACAGGTGGAAGCACTAAGGAATGCATGGACCAGAGCATTCTCAAGGTACCTGGGCCATTCTGATTGCATGGACTAGTCAAGAAGCTCATTTGGGCTAAGTTTGTTTCTAAATAAGTACACATTCATTCCATAATTGTCATCTATGTAATTAATTCTGTGGGCACATTTAATCAGTATTTCAAGTTTCCTGACCTAGAGGATTTTAGTTTACAAGAGGAAAATGAAAAATTGAACAGTATAAATAATGTAGTCCCAATGAATACCATAGATAATTATCATGGAGACTCAAAGGAAGAAGACTCATTTGGGATAGTAACAGGAAAGGCAACATGGAGAAGCTGAGAGTTAAGGGAGAGGTAGGTTGAGGTGAGTGGAGGGACTTGGAAAGTCATTCTAAAGATGTGCAGAAACACATTGTCTCCCCCAACAACAAGAAATTTGTATGGTAACCAGTCTTACACATACAGGCCCACCAGTTGTTTACACTTCTTACTATAAATTACTAAATTAGTTTCTTACAGAATTCAAAATTCAATGAGTTTATTCTGTACAAAATTATTTACCTAAGGTTTCATTATTCCAAAATAAACTATCAAAATTTCAGAAATGCAGCAAACCTAGAAAGTCAAAGATAACAATAACCTCCCATCAATCCTTCTGGCCTTTCACTGCTTTGTCCCTATTTACTTGAGGATTCTGTGAGACAGAAATATTCCCCCAGAGAGATTTATTACTAAACATGTGGTTTTGGAATAGTTTGAATTTCCTAACATTTTTCATTGAGTTTGTTTACTTGCTCTCTCTCTCTCTCTCTCTGTCTCCCTCCACCTCTCAGATTTTGCATCTCTTTTCATCCTCCCAAATGTTTTGTATTAAATTCTGCCAATGGAGTCCAAAGGCATTGCTGAATCCCAATGTCATCATTTGGAGCAACAAAGGAGATTAAAGCCTTAGTAGTGTTTGGTATAATACCTCAATCAAAGTTTATAGATGTCAGAATAATTTTTAAAATTAGGACAAAAAGTAAAAAGAAAAACAAAATTTTCTCTTTAAAAAGCAAACATTCTATTAACAAATAAGTACAATTTTCCAAGTGTTAAACCCAACTTCCCAGAATCAATAGACTTTATCTAACATAAGGTTGGAATATAATTCTGCAGTGCTACTTACTTGGTTGAAAATAAAAGGAACTTCTTTCTTCTCTCCCACCTTCATAGAAGATACAGGAAATGTTGCTGTCCCTAGAGTTTCATCCATGACATAATTGGCATCCATTAGCGTAACCTACAGAGTAAAATGTAAAGCACAAAAATAAAATTTCCCATGAATCTTTGGAAATTACATCTATAATTTCTACCACATTTTAAAAAATGAAGCTCTCAAATGATATTTAAGAGTCCTTTGAAGATCTCAATATTTAATTGGTAACAATACTTTCATCTTTTCCCTTTTTTTTTTTTTTTTTTTTTTGAGACAGGGTCTCACTCACCAGGCTGGAGTGCAGTGGCGGGATCGCGGCTCACTGCAACCTCCACCTACCAGATTCACGCGAATCTCCTGCCTCAGCCTCCTGAGTAGCTGGGATTACAGGCAAGCGCCACCACATCCAGCAAATTTTTGTATTTTTAATAGAGACAGGGTCTCACCGTGTTGGCCAGGCTGGTCTCGAGCTCCTGACCTCAAGTGATCTGCCTGCCTTGGTGCTCTGAAAATGCTGTGGCGTGAGCCACAGTGCCTGGCCAATCTTATCCTTCTGAGTACTGTGTTTGCTATAAGATAATATTTTTTCACATTTTCCTGATTGATTTATTCAATTATCATGTTTTCAAAAATGAAACTTCATCTCCTCTCTACTTTGGAATATGAGAAAGATATTAATGTAGAAAATCAATACAAATATTTTGGGAAAAAATAATTTTCACTTTTTAAAAAGGCAATTTAAAATATTTTTATTCTCTTACACTAGGATTCTCCCCTTGATAGCAGAAAATATGTTTTCTCCAAAGCATGTGGGGAGGACAGCAGTTTTCCCAACCCTACCTAACTCCTGTATGTCCTGATAGACACTCATATTACTTGACAGACACCATTTAGATTCTAGTCTACCAAGCTGCCCAGTCCAACTGTAGCTAACAGGAACAAAAAGGCAGTAAAAGAACAAACTCAAGCATGTCTCTCAACATGAATCACAACCATCTAACAGCATCCAAATGGTTCACTTACCTCCAAAACATTTTCCTGATTAGGATCCAAAATAAATTCAAAGGTCTCATTCCACACAGGGTTTATGTCATTATTGAAATGTCTTGTTCTCTTCCTGCTGTCAGGGGTTGTAGAGATAAAAAGTTCCACATAGGGATCTGGAGTATCAACTACAGATAGTAAACACAAACAAGAAGGAGGTAGAAATGTGATTCATAGTTTCTAATTTTTTTATTAATATATGTTGTCAGTTTACATTCAATGAATCTGTAGTGTTGTATTTAAATGTCTGAGACAAGATAATATACACGTAATAGAAAAACATCATAGGGTAGATGCTTTTTACATATGTCGCTATCCTTCATAATAGTCCTGTGAGAGGGAATTGTTCATTAAGTGATTTATTCAGAATTCCTCCATCTATCTAGAGAGAACAGGTTCACAGCAGTCAACATCTCAGTCAAGCTACTACAGGATGATAACAATGTCACCCAGCTAACGCCAACATGACCTTCACCCAGGACTCTGACAGTGACAAGATCATGGGTTTAAAACTAGAGACAAATGCGCAGACCTACTGTGAACTCATTTTTGACAAAGGTGCCAAGAACATACACTGGGGAAAAAACAGTCTCTTCAATAAATGGTGCTGGGAAAACTGGATCTCCATATGCAGAAGAATGAAGCTAGACTCCTATCTCTTGCCATATACAATAATCAAATAAAAACTGATTAAAAATTTAAATGTAAGATCTCAAACTATAAAACTACAACAAGAAAACATTGGGGAAAATCTCCAGGACAACAGTCTGGCCAAAATTTCTTGAGCAATACCACACAGGCACAGACAACCAAAGCAAAAATGGGCAAATGGGATCACATCAAATTAAAAAGCTTTTTGGCACACCAAAGGAAAAAAAAATCAACAAAATGAAGAGACAATCCACAGAATGGGAGAAAATATTTGCAAACTACCTATCTGACAAGAAATTAATAACCAGAATATATAAGGAGCTCAAAAAACTGTAGAAAAACATCTAATAATGTAACCAACAAAATGAGCAAATGATTTGAATAGACATTTCTCAAAAGAAGACATACAAATGGGAAACAAGCATATGAAAAGTGCTGAACATCATTAATCATAAGAGAAATGCAAATCAAAATTACAATGAGATCTCATCTCACATGGATAAAATGGCTTATATCCAGGCAATAACAAATGCTGGCAAGGATGTGGAGAAAAGGGATCTCTTATATAATGTGGATGGGAATGTAAATTAGTACAACCACCATGGAGAATAATTTGGAGGTTCCTCAAAAACCTAAAAATAGAGCTACCATATGACCAAGCAATCCCACTGCTGAGTATATACTCAAAAGAAGGGAATCAGTATACTGAAGAGATGTCTGTACTTCTGTGTTTATTGCAGCACTATTTACAATAGCTAAGATTTAGAAGCAACCTAAGTGTCCATCAACAGATGAATGGGTAAAGAAAATGTGTTACAGATACACAATGAAGTGTTACTCAGCCATAAAGAAGAATGAGATCTCGTCATTTGCATGGATGGAACTGGAAGTCATTATCTTAAGTGAAATAAGACAGGCACAGAAAGACAAACAGCACATATTCTCACTTATTTGTGGGATCTAAGAATCAAAACAGTTGAGCCCATGGAGGGGGCAGAAGGATGATTACCAAAGGCTGGGAAGGGTAGTAGGGGGCTGGAGGGGAGGTGGGGATGGTTAATGGATACAGAAAAAAACACAACAGAAAAATGAATAAGACTTGCTATTTGATAGCACAACAGGGTGACTATAGTCAATAATAATGTAATTGTTCATTTAAAAGTAACTAAAAGAGTATAATTGGATTATTTGCAACAAATCATAAATGCTTCAGAGGATGGATCCCCTATTCTCCATGATGTGATTATTTTACACTGCATATCTATATCAAAACATTTCACGTACCCCATAAATATATACACCTACTATGTACCCATAAAAATTAAAAAGTAAAAGTAAAAAGTAAAAAAGAAAAAAATTCAAAAATACTTTTTTAAAAAAAGATTATATTTGTCAATGTTAGAAAAATTATCCTGGTTACTTTATCAGATAAAATAATGGAAGTCATTGTGAGAAGAATATCATTTATTGTTATAGAGTTGCCTTGTATGGTTGTACAGGTTGTGCACTGAACAACTTCAAGGGGTGACACTCATATTAAAAATCAACATGTATTTATTATGGCCAGATTCAGATGGAAATGAGGTGTCCCTAGGAAGTAACAATTTTTTTCTTTCCTTTTTTTTTTTTTTTTTTTTGAGACAGAGTCTTGCTCTGTTGCCAGGCTGGAGTGCAGTAGCACAATCTCGGCTCACTGCAACTTCCACCTCCTGGTTCAAGCAATTCTCATGCCTCAGCCTCCTGAGTAGCTGGGATTACAGGCACACGCCACTATGCCCAGCTAATTGTTGTATATTCAGTAGAGACAGGGTTTCACCATGTTGGCCAGGATGGTCTCGATCTCCTGACCTCGTGATCTGCCCGCCTCAGACTCCCAAAGTGCTGGGATTACAGGCATGAGCCACCATGCCCGGCCAGTAACAATTTTTTTCTATTTCACATAAATACCCACTTGAATCAGGGTATGATATGTGTGCCCATTGAAATAGAACAAAACAATTGCAAATAAAGAAAATATTTTAATTTCCTCCCATTACATATACACTTAGCAACAAAGTGAGTGACCTAAACAATGCAAATATTGATCACTCCTTTTTTAGGATTCCACCGAATCCTTTAATGTCTTACAGCACTGGACACACTATACTTTATGGATGAAATTATACATCTATCTGTCTTTTCCTACAAGACTATAAATAACTTGAGGGCAAAGATCTTGTCTTCCTCAGCTGTACATCTTCAGAAGCTAACAACAGAAAGCAACAATTACAATATTTAAGGTTTCCTAAACTAAGGACTTGACTTTCCCATTTAACAGGTGCTTTTCCATGTGGCCATTATAATTAATAAAAAAAACCAAATAACTAAGTAATGACTGCAGGGATCTGTGTTAAGCACTTTACACACATTAGTCTCATTTAAATCTCACAATAGCACTATAACGTAAGTACTTTATTTTAGTGTTAAGGTAACAGGAACTGAGAAATGTTAAGCAGTCTGTCCAATATCACACAGCTAATAAGTATCAGGTCAAGATCTTGAACCTGGGTCATTTGACTACAACGGTCATTCTCTTATTACATCATGTTCCTCAGTAACAAAAATTAGATCATAAGGTATGGATTCTATGGAAAGAGGAGCTGGAATTAGAGGGAGAGAAAGAAAGGGTGAGTGCAAGAGTGAGGGAGGGAGGGGGGAGAGAAGAAGTACAGAGGTCTAAACAAAAAGAACCAACAATTGAAAATAAACGAAAAGCAAAAATAATAGTTTCTGACCTATTGATTGGGTTTCTCCTAAAAAAAATTTTAAATAAACGTTGTCTGTCAACAACAGCTATGGTCATCAAATAACGTAATCAATGCCTTTCACTTAATTGTTCAGTATTGCTCCTGGTTCTTTACGTAGCCATCAGTTTCTTTAGGTGCATGTGTATGTTTGGTGGTTGTTATTATAAAACGAGAGGATCTACAAACGAGGTATCGGCCTTTGAGACTGCCTTTAATTTTCCAGCTTGGACCTTATACATCATTGGTAAAGAGCAGTGGGGCAAAAGTGAGAGTGCAACACGAATGTCCAGGGTTATTATAAAAACATAGACCCCGACCTTCATCCCTGAAGACCCATTATCTGCATATCTGTAGTGGAACTAAGGGCTGGCAATTTTTAACAAATAGTCTAGCTGACAATGATGTAGATCATCTTCTGATCACACTTTTGACATCCTATTTTAGAGAAAAGAGAATAGCCAGTCATTCTCATTTCTAACTCAGTGCTTATACCTCTCAACAGGACCATGGAATACAAATTAGAAAACAAAAAGATTGAGAGGGAAGGATGATAAGGTGAAATGGGCCAAAGAAGAAGAGAACATGTCATAGGGTAACATTATCATATTTTCAACCAGGAGGTAACTGCTTCTTTTCCCTAACCATGTTTCTACCATATCACCAGTGCTCAGGATTGCAAATCAGAAGTAAAACTCCATATTTAGAATAGCAGTTGATAGAAAATTATCAAGAAAAATCTGTAATTTTAAGGAAAGTATTCAATTAATGCTTCAAATTATGTGTTACAAAACATAGCCCTACATCATCTCACAGGGCCAGATTTTTCTCATAAGGCCAATGCTCTTTTTTTAACCATTTTCCAAGAAGTAATAGAAAAAAAAAACAAAGCCAAGTAAAAACCAACTTGGAATACAAGAGTGTGTGGGAAGGGGAGGCATGCAGATGGCAAACATCATTCATTCATTCAACAAATACGTGAGTGCCTACTACACGCCAGGCATTGCTCATTCACAAGCAGTTTAGCCTTGATAGGGAGCCAAACACTAAACTGAAAATTCGGATTATGGAAGTGAGTCAAATGTTAACAGCCTAATTTTAGAGGCAAGGTAAATTGAAGATAAGCAGTTACACTACCCCAGTGACTAGTAACTCAGTCACCCAGATTATTACACACAAATGAGGTAAAATCGTAGGTGGGGAAATTGCCTTTTCAGACTTGATCTTTACTTGAATCTTTGGGAAAGAGGAGGGTGAGGTCTTCTTGGCCCAAACAAGAAGGAGCAAGCTGCAAGCGAAGTTCCTTGGAAGGCACCAGATGGGAAAAGGAAGGGACAAATTGAAGCAGCATGAGTCAAACCATTATCTACCCATCTCCTCAGCCATTTTAAACTCTCAATGGGTCATATTTTTAACAAATTCTAATTCTGACAAAATGATAAAGAAAATACCATAAAAACAATATGCCCACACCATGTTTATATGTTAAAACATCCACAGACTTTGTTTAAAAAATCAGAATCCAGTTTAATAGCTGTCACATTGGATTTGCATTATTTAATTTTACTTTGAAAGTAAGTCGGCTTTCTAAAATGTATGTCAAGAGTGGCAGTGTTTCTAATTTCTCCTCTTGCTTCTTTAGCAAGAGACTTCAGAGTTAAGATGTCAAAGGATGCTGGACAGTGGAAAACCACCAAAACTGCACACTTTGATTTTGCAATCTGCATCAGCTCTAATCATTGTAAGCTAAGAAACATCTATAACAGTGGTAGATAGGATAAAAATAAGTTTTAAGAGGCTAGTTTAAAGTTGGATTACAATAATCACATAGCTCAGTTTCTTTGCATAATCTATAACCATCACTGGCATGGTAGCGAACAGAATTAGAAGATTTGAAAAGGAAGCCGCCCACTTTGGCAGTAAACACAGCCCAATACTTTAGAGAAGTTTCAAGGAATGAATTAAAGAAAAAGTTAAATGTAGAATATGTTTTTTCCTGTACACTATACTTATTTCATGGCTTTGTGAATTAACACCTATAGGGCAATTGGGTGTTGAGTCACTAACTCAGCCTCATCTTGATTATTTTCAGCCAAACAGGTGGTGAAGCAAAGATGTAATACGTGGGCAAAAACCCCTTTTACATCTCATCCTTTTATCTAAATATTGACAAACAAAAAATGTTGGGGGTGTGGAATACAGATCTTTTTTCTTCCCATAAAGTTGACATGAAACTACATGCACCAGAAATAGCTTCAGGGTGGTAAAACTTACTAGTAAACTTCAGGAGTTTAAGGAGCGCCTGCCTGAAGTGACAACAGGCCCATTTGTCATTTCAGCTTTGTCCAAGTAATATATCATGTGATTCATGAACTCATGGCAGCTTCTAAACTCCTAGTTCTATTTTAAATATTCTCTATTTGCCTGTTTCCCCTTCATCAGTAGCAACTTAAACCTCTTGTTGAAAAACAGATTACAAGTAATTTGTTACAATTCTTGTGATAAATAGCAAAAAAAAAAAAAAAAAAAAAAAATCCCAAAGGGGAAAGTCTTCCCAAATATGTAGTCAAAATATTGCCATTCTGAAAGCTATGGTTCAATGACAGTGAGCTTAAAACAGTGTTTCCCCAAATGTAGTCCATTGAAATACCATGACCTTCACGGATTTATCTGCAGTGCCTGTTAAAAATGCAGAACCTTAGCACCTTCAATCACATTCTCCAGCACAGGCCTGGAAATCTGCATTTTGACAACTTGAGCAGGTGGTTATTATGCACACATTTGAAGAACAGGGGCTTAAGGTATAATATTACAAGGAACTAAAGAACAGGAGTATAATAACACCCACAGAAAAATTACAAACATTTTGACATTGAGAAGGCAACAAAGTTACTGGTCTTCTGTCAAGGAGTTATTCTGCCCAAGGACTAGATTAAGCCCAGTCCAGTCATTTACTTCTATTTCTCTCCAGACATAAAATACATTTTCAAATGGCCACGAGAAAATAAATCCAAGAATAAATTAAGTGTGGATGTGTTAGTTGGCAATCTGTTCAAGGTGATGGACTGCTGTTCAAATGTTATGCTTCAATTATCAACAAAGTAGAAATGACTAAACGAGAAGCAGTAAGACTAAAACTTAAATGAAAATTTGTTGAACGAAATGCCTCTGAATACTATTCTCAGATGTGATCATTCCTTTGATAAATTTATGATGTAATAATATTGCTCATTACACACAGAGATCTTAGAGCAGCTTTTATGATTGTCAACCTTTTCGCTACCCATGTACTAAGCTGGTTGAGGTATGAGGTAGGAGTTAAGATTCAGTCTTTTTCCCTGTGTAACCAATAGACCCAGCATTATTTATTGGGAATACTGCCTTTAGCCCTTGCATTGCAGTATAAACTTTGCATTAATCAAGTGGTCACATAAAAGTGTAAGTCTGTGTCTGGACTTCCATTTGTCTATTAGTCCATTAATCTATCATTTAAGCTTGCATCTATACCATGCCAATACCAAACTGTCTTAATTATAATATTTTTATATTAATTGTAATATCAGGCAGCGTAAGTCCCGGAACTTTGTTCAATATCTTCAGGATTATACTGGCAGTTACTTTATTTCCACACCTCAAAGATGTCAGCTAATATCTTATGGTTCCTCTCTGTTTTGTTGAGAAATCCACTCTTGGTCTTTTGCTTTTCAATATATTTTATTGGCTACTGAAAATATTCAGCCATTATATTTTCAAATATTACTTTGCCCTATTCCCTCTCTCTTCCCAATGCTTTTTATCATACCCCAGATATTCCTTATCTTTTTATTCTATATTTTATTTCCTTATTTGTCTTTTGTGTTTCAGTCTGGATATTTTCTATAGACCTATTTTTCAGTTCAGTAATTCCCTCTTTAACTGTTTTCAAACCACAGTAAAACCATCTACTGAGTTCTTAATTTCTTTTGTTTTTCAGTTTAAAATTTTCCATTTGATTATTTTGTATATATCTGGTTTCCCAGTAAAATCCTCCATCTTAGCATCTATTTTCTTGAACGTATTACTCTTAGTTATTTTAAGATCCATATCCAATACTTGTGGATCTATTTGTTTCTTGATCTTATTTTTGTTACACTCATATTCTATTAGCCACTGAATATTTATGATTCAGTCAACCTTTGACTGAATGCCAGATTTTTTTACGACAAATTATGGAAGACATAGATCTACCTCCACAGATGACCCACTTTATTCTCTGGCAGGCCGAGAAGGTAGGACAGATATCCTCTAATAAATTTTAAAAAATGAATTGATTTCATTCTTTATAAGGTTAGTCTACCTCTTGTTCACTCCCACTCTAAGGCTCCCAACTTAAAGTCAAGGGTATTTATTAGGCCCCTTTTAATTTGGTCTCTCTGTTCTCCTTGTTTGTTTGTTTGTTTCCTCTTATGAGACTGCCAATATCTTTGTCCTGTTTTTCAGGTTTTTATGTTTGCTTCTCAGGCTGTTGCCCTGCATGAATCAAGAATTTGGCTAGTGCCTCATGATGAAGGCATTGGCTCTCAGGCATACTTCTTCTCTAGGCTTTCTCTCAAGGAAATTGGCTTCTCAAAATCAACTTATTTTGTCCTAAAATCCAGTCTTTATATCCCAAGTCCTTTGAGGTTGACAAAGCTCTGCTGGATTATTGGCCTCTTCACTGCTTGGCTACTTCCCATATTTCTATCACTCCCCTCCAACCTACCTAGATGCAGCTAACTAATAGACTGAGGGAAAACGTGGCTTGCAGAATATAGGCTTATTCCTTTTTTTTTCTCTTTTTTTTATTTTGAAGACAGGGTCTTACTCTGTCACCCAGGCTGCAGTGCAGTGGCACCATGGTGCCATCTCAGCTCACTGTAGCCTCAACCTCCTGGTTTCAGGTGATCCTCACACCTTAGCCCCCTTCCCCAAGTAGCTGGGACTACAAGCTCACACCATCATGCTCAGCTAATTTTTTGTATTTTTAGTAGAGATGGGGTTTTACCATGTTGTCCAGGCCTGGTCTTGAACTCTTGGGCTCAAACAATTCATCTGCCTTGGATTCCCAAAGTGCTGGGATTATAGGCGTGAGCCACCACGCCCAGCCTGGCTTATTTCTCTTTTGAGATCTTAGTCCCTCAAGTCCCAGTTTACTCATCAGCTTTTCATTCCTTTAGACATTTAAAAAAATTAATTTAATATGTGTTTCCTAAATTGTTCTTAGGAAAAGTAAATACACTGCTATTAGTCACTTTAGCATACTTCAGTGACCATTTTTTTCCTAACTTGGCCAAACTATAATCATCCCTATCCTTCCCCTCCACCCACCATTCTTCACATGGCTGCTCAAACATGTACTGTTTTTTTCAAGCTACCTACCCTACTTACTACTTCTCTTTTGAGGACACAATTCAGACTCACACTTCACTGAAAAAAACAAAAGGGGAGGATTAGATGTAGTCTTTCAATTTTCCTTCCCTGTATCTCACAATTTAAAAAATATATTTATAATTTAATAATGTATTCATATTTAAGTTCTTCCTCTATTATCTTAGAAGTAAAAGTATCCTTACACTCCTCTCTAAATCCCACTTCTCTCGGATATTTCTTATTTTTTAATCCCCAGCCTCAAATTTAATCTGTAAATATTGGTTTTGCCTTAGTTACTTTCTCTCTTTATTATATTTGTTTATAAACAAATTTGGGCATTCTAAAAGAAATGAACAAAATTTCATTAATTCTTACAATTCTTCCAGATCTTTTCTCTCCTACATCAAAGATTTTGGAAAAATAAATATAGTCTACACTTACTGCTTCTAAATCTCATTATTCCATAAGTTTCCAACCTACTGTCCTCTGCCTTCTTCTGTTACCCTAATCAGTTAATTCTCTCGAACATAACTTCAATGCCAAATTCAGTGAGCTTTTTCTCACTTTACTTGACACATATGCAACATCCTTGGTGCAATTATCTTTCTTTTGTGTCTAATATATCATTATTTTGTGATTTCCTACCTACCTCTCTAAATAGTTCCTCTATATCTTTCACTAGCTTTCTCCACCTCAACTCATCACTAAACTGTAGACTTTCTTCTTACAAATCTCTTATTAGCATTCTTCAAAAGGAAGTGAGGCCTTTAAACACTGTATTGCTCATGTAGCAAAACCAAGTTGCAAAGGAATGATCACAGTTATTTATATAGTCTTGAAAACACTCAATATGCACCCCTCATATCACATGGCACACATTAATCGTGTAGTCTAGTTAATCTCAGATCCTTTAAAGTCAATTATCTTCAAGGTTTAAATGGCAGCTACAATGCATTCCTTCATTTCCTCAAGGCTACAAGGGGGAAGTAGTATAAATATGACAAATATGAGGTTCTGGATTATATGTTAATATATAATCTATTCTTAAGTAATATATTTTGAAATAGTTCAATCCTGTTTAGTTACTCTGAATCAATTCTGGATTTTCTTTAACCCTCCTTTAGTTCTGCCTTGCACATAAATGTCAGTGTCTCCCCAATCTCCATCTGTGAGCCCTACCTCCATTCTGAGATCTTAAATCTGCTCTCAAATGCCTCAAAAATACCTTGAATACCTTAAAGATATCTCAAACTCAATATTTACAAAGCAAACTTATTTTCATCATTCTTTTCCTAAATGCAAGACAAAAATTAATACAAAACAAAAAAACTAAAATAAAAACGTTATTTTTCCTCACTTTCTTTCCTATTTTATTTAATGATGACATCTTTTCTAACTGTGTGGGCTAGAAACACGAGAGTTATTGTCTTTTCTTCATAATTCAAATATCCAATCTGTCTCTAAGTTTTAGCTTTTCACTTGTAAAATGATGTATATAGATATCTGACTCTTTCATTTCATTCAAAATAATTGCCCCAATTCAACTAAGCACCACCTCTCACATAGACTATTACCATAATCTCTTAGTTGCTTATTCTCAGGACACCTTCTATAATGCAACCACAACTATCCTTCTGAAACACACTTTTGACCTTCACTGCCTACCAAGTCAGGTCTAAATACAGTGAGAAAGACTTAAAGGCTCCCTCCCCACCCCCCATCAATCCCAAGGTTCTCCTTCTAGTCAGTGACCCTTCTCAGACATTCACTGGAACATCACTCTATGGCAAAGAGGCATCTTTGGAATCCGCACATTTCAAACATTCCACACAGGCATATTGATGGCAGAAATATTCATTCTAACAGAACTTTGCTGTACTTTTAGTTGTACATGTTGTTATGTTTTCTTTTGACGTTTTAGCTGATAGCTAAAGTTTATTCAAGTTGTTGTTCTTGTCCTAAGAATATCCAAGATAAGAGTCCAAAGACGGTACAGTTAAGAAATATGGGGAATGAGATGTTCTCTCCATTCTTTCCTTATCTAGTCCCCACTTCTCTAGTCAACTAGCTGTTTTGTTTTCCTATTGGGTGAAACTGGCAACTTTAAATCAAGTTCCCCAGAGGTTTTATCTATATATATCTGCATAAAATAAAAATAATTCCACATAAAGCTTCAACCTGCTGATTAGGTATTATTATTTCCATCAGAGGTGAAGAAATTGAGACTCAGAGGCATTTAGTGAGTTGAGCAAGTTCATTCAGAGTTGGGGTTTTAACCCAGTCTTTCTGAAACCAGAGTTCTTGCTCAGTCAGATATTCCAGTACTAATAACTTCTACCTCTTTTTGTCTCTGTGAAACTGTAAACTCCATGATAGCAGTGAGCACAACCTTCCTATTGACTCCTGTGTCCAAGAGTCTCACATAAAGTCTGAGACATAGGAACATGATACACATTACTAAAAGAAAGGATGACGGACTGACCCTGACCGATGCTGTGGAAGAGGTCACCTTTATCATAGGCACAAGTCTCCACTCAAACTTCATTTTACTCTTTGGTAATAAGTCTCAACCCTTCTGGTGTTTGTCCCCAACCCGTTTATTTGGATTGTAATATAAATCAATGTAAGTCATTTCTTCCAAGTATATTTGTAACTAACCTTTATTTCTAAGTATTAATTTTATATTAAAAAAAACCTGAACCTCAGCTTACCTCCCTTCATAATAACTCCAAGGAATAGGCAGAGTGCCACAGGACTTGTTTACGTGTAGCAGCCCCTGCTCCCTCCAGAAAGAGATCAAAATTATAATCATTATGGCTATAGATGCTGAAAGACAATTCCTGGGAATTGCTAGGAGTGCAGAAGCTGCAAAAGTTAGTGAAGAATCCAATGTGGTTTAGTAAACAGAACTTGAGCAGTAATTCTGTGGGGAGAAAGGAGTAAAGATTTTACAACAACTTGAGCATTGTCTAGGAAGTCAAATATGGAATGCCTTTCCCTCATTTGAAATTACAAGGCAGTTTTATTAACACTATGTCGAAATCCCTTGATTAGGCAGTCTCCAAGTTAAGTTGTACATTTTATTTCCTTTTTTCTCATAGGCTGAATATGTATAATAGTGCTTTCTAAAGTCACATTTCCTTTTGTAAGGGAGTGTAAGGGAGCATGACACTATCAGAAAGTGCCATCAGCCAAGTGGATGTCAGGAAGACAGCACAATAGTATCCACTCATGATCAACTTGGTACATTTTGTACTAGCAATTGATTTAGTACATTAATGAATAGCTAACTGAGAGTTGGTATACAATAAAAATGATTTATTGAAAAGATGTTGATATTCATGGGAAAATGAGGAGAAATATATGCCAAAACAACACAAAGAGGACTAAATGTAGATCTAAAACAGAATTGAAAGTGTCGTTGTTGCCTGCAGTGTCATTTTACTTAAACTTCTGTGATATCTTCTTAGAGAGAAATAAAAATATCTTTGGAATCTGTATCTATGCTTGGAATGTTTTAAATGCTTAGAACGTATGGATGTTTCTTGGAATCTTTCTAGATTGGATAGAAAGAGTAATTCTCCAGAAATTCTTATATACCATGATAAAACATATTAATTTATTCATATTATTCATTTTAGCTATGTGGATTTAAATATATATTAATTCCACTTACTGTAGGCAAGAAAAATTATTCTTTTTCATTAAAAAGAGATTCTTAACCTTAATGCTATTGACATTTTGGGCCAGGTAACTCTTTGCTCTATGGTGTTGTCCCTGACTTCTAGCCCCTAGATGCCAATAGAAATACCCAATTTTGACAAAAATGTCTCTAGAATATTGCCCAGTGTGCACCAGGAGGCAAAATTGTTTCCCAGTTTAGAACCACTGCACTAAAGCAAGACATAATTCTTGATATTTATTCACTAGCATAAATCATAAAAAATAGCTAAGTTCCCTAAATAATATATAGGACAGATTATGCCAATCTCACTTTAAACATTTTTCTTATGATTTTCTTTTCCAAAATTGAAATGCACCCCCTACCCATTCCATATATTAAAAGGCTACCTAAGTTATAAAGCCCATCTCAATCTACATTCAAGCTGTAAAGTCTTCTCTTATTGGCAACATTTTCCCAAGGGGTTATTTAAGCCCATTTCATCTTCCCATCTACCCCATACACTGTTCACAGGCAAAGCTGCTGCACAAGTAAACACCGAAGTGAGGCAAGTTTGAGATCCAGCCCCAAAACGTAACAGCTCTGTGATTCTGGACTATGTTAACTAAACTTTAACCAAACTTCTTACACCGGGGCCTGTTGTGGGGTGGGAGGAGGTGGGAGGGATAGCATTAGGAGATATACCTAATGTAAATGACGAGTTAATGGGTGCAGCACACCAACATGGCACATGGATACAGATGTAACAAACCTGCACATTGTGCACAAGTACCCTAGAACTTAAAGTATAATAAAAATATATATATAAATAAATAAAAATAAACAAAAATAAAAATAAAAAAATTAAAATAAAGACAGTATGTATCTCATAGTATCACTGGAATGAATACATGAAGTATGTATAATGTAAAGTCCTAAGAACTTTGCTTAGATTTTTGTTTATTTAAGAAACACTTACATTATGCATACTATGCCATAATTTCATTTAAGCCTCATAAATAATAGTAGGATTATTACTCCCATTTAACAGTTGAAGAAACTGAGACATAAAACAGCCAAGTAACTTGTCCAAGTTCACACAGTTAATAAGTAGCAGAAGGGAGATTTGAACCCAAGCAAGCCAGTTCCAGAGTCCTTGATTAAACCACTAAACAATGCTTCCTCTTTGTTATAAATTACACACTCCATAAAGTTATCCACAGTAGATATTATCATTATTTTTCTTGTAATTTTCAAGGTACTAAATAAGTACTAACTACATAGCACATACTCAGCAATTATTGATGTGGACATTAGTCAAGCCTTGCTGGAATACGCGCTGGGTTATATTTCTTTAATATTTCATTTCAAAGTTAAAATCTCAACGTTGTCATTTTGTTTTGCATCTGGAGATTTGAATTATTCTTATACATCAACTAAAAAATAGTTTTGTCTGGAATTTTATCTAAATTATTTCATTAAAATATATTGATATATTAAGTGAGGAGTGAGAATGAAAAAGTGCATCCAAGAAGCCAGTAAAATTTACACAGACCTTCAGACCACAGCTCAGCTAAGTTTAATCCATGATTTCAGTCTCTACATTACCTAATTTTTATTTTTAAGAAAGATTTTATAATATTAAGATATACTGGCCGGGCGCAGTGGCTCACGCTTGTAATCCCAGCACTTTGGGAGGCCGAGGCGGGCGGATCACGAGGTCAGGTGATCGAGACCACAGTGAAACCCCGTCTCTACTAAAAATACAAAAAATTAGCCAGGCATGGTGGCGGGCGCCTGTAGTCCCAGCTACTCGGAGAGGTTGAGGCAGGAGAATGGCGTGAACCTGGGAGGCAGAGCTTGCAGTGAGCCGAGACTGCGCCACTGCACTCCAGCCTGGGCGACAGAGCACGACTCCGTCTCAAAAAAAAAAATAATAATAATAATAATAATAATAATATTAAGATATACTAAAATAACATATAGTAAGCATTTTCACATAAATGTTTAAATTTTTAGAGCAGCAGAGGTATTCTCTTAGACATAAAACCTTTAAGAACATACTTGTCCTTGGTAATTTAAGAAACATTTAGCCTCTGTTTAAATTTAATTCCATTAGATTTTAATCACATACTTTCTCTACAGTAGTGGCATATGGTTTTCGATCAATTGGCATTATTGAAATATCATAGAATAGTATTCACTGTGTTCATCCGACCTAAAACACATGAATACACACGTACACAAACAAAAAAAACTAATAAAGTATAGAGACGAAAAGGATTAACTGTATTCATAAAACCACTTAATAACTTTGTAAACTACCTGACATTCTAAGCAGATGAGGAAGGAACAACAGTGCCTTACTAATACATTATATTTCTCCACTACACAGAAAAGACAAGATAAGAGATGTGAGAGAGACATGCGTTATGAAACACTTTACTCATCTTGAAATTATCTTCCACGAAAAGACCATTGGGAAATAATTTCATTATACTTAGAATTTTTAAAATCTTGGGTGGATACTCTAGAACATTCCGAAACCATTAATAAAGTAAAACTCATGTTCAGTCATAACCTGAAGACTGATGTTAAGGAAGTATTTATATCAAAAAAGATATATTTTAGGGTTGCTGGTCTAACCTAAACCAGGTAGCTGGCTAAAGTATAGACCAACAGCAATGCCATTTATAAAAAATAAGATTTGAAACTCCATAATTAATGTAAAAAAGATTAATTAAATTCACTCAAAGGTGTTGTAAAATTTCCTGTGCATTCAACCTCAGAAAAATTCTAGTTAGTAGTGGATAGAAATGAGTCATTTATAATCTTTAAAAAGTGAAGTATAAAATTGTTTTCTAAAATTCTGTCTCAGTGAAGCAAAAAAGGAAGCAATATCAAAAAATAAAGTAATAATCACACACTTTCATATATTTTACTCATTCATCCAATATTCCCTGAGATCTTACTACTATGCCAGACTCTTTTTTTTTTTTTTTTTTGTGAGTAAGCCTCAGGCCTTAGTCTTAAAAGTACATGATTATACTCCCATGTGACAAGTGTTACAAAGAAGTCTAGACAGCTGCTGAGGGAGCACAGGGAGTGAAATGTACCCAAGTGTTTTCGGAAAAGCGTTTAACAATGGAGATACCATTCTCCATTTTGTTCTCTCAAGCTGAGAAAGAAGGGTCCAATAATTTGCTCAACACAGAAATTCATAATGGAAATTTCTTGTCTCTAAGGTGAAAAATTGAAAATTAGTCCAATGCACAGACTACCCAAAAGAATATTCTTGGTTCATACAAAGATGACATTGAAGAAATAGATGTCTTTTCATATTTGTGTTTGAAATAACTGTGATAATAATGGGTCACATTTATTGAGCACTTACTGTGTGTTAGGCATATAAGTACTTTGCATACATCAGCTCATTCAATATCTCCCAAGATGGTGGAAGGCAGAGACAGGAGAAGCAATCTGCCCAAGGACACAGGAATCGTGAGTAGTCTGCCTTCTCCATTTTTCCTGGAGCTTCTGATCACCGTGAAACTCAAGAATAGCTACCAAACAGATCATTTATTTTCATATTGATTCCTACATGCTCTTGTTGCTAAAGAAGACTCTTAAAAGATTAAATACATAATGTTTCCCTAAATATCCAACACCCTGCCTCTCACCCCAACATTTACAAATAGGAAGATTGAGTTCTAAGCTCCTTTTTCCAAGGGAACGATTAATACTTTGTATTGAGAGGTGGGACCTCTGAAGAGGATTAAGTAGGTCGCCCTACAGGTGAGAGGATTGAGGCTGCAACTTTGGAGAGATAAAGCTGAAGGAAAGAGGGTTACCCTTCCGGCAAATGTTATGCATTTGGGTTTTCTTTAGTTTCTACAAGTTTTAGAAGCCCGTGCTTCTTGTGCATTGTACACTGCATGGTGACTATAGGATGGCCATGGAGTCTGAACTCTAAACACCATCACCCGGAGAACAGCAGCAAGATCTCCCTGGTGTGCTGCGTGATCGCTGGGGAAGACTGCTCTGAAAGACATTTCAGTGCCTGCCAAAAAGTGGATGGCCAGAATCCATGAAGACAACATGTAACAGAAGGGTTGATGCCAGTGATGGCAAACAGCAAAGATTATGCAAGCCCTACTCCTAATTTATAGGCAATTATAAATGCCTAGAATTCCTGTAGGACCTTGGAGTGAGGGAGATCACTGACAGTTCCCCCACCTTCTCTAGGGAATGGGGCTCACAATCAAAATTAATGTGATTTGGAAAAATCATATAAGGGGAGATTTCATGGCCCTAAGTAAGAATATAGAGACTATCCACACCATTACACGGTGATGTGTTCACTTTGAGAAATTTTTCCACAGGACTGCAAAGACATAAAAAGCAACACAGCGTGATTTAAAAAGAACTGAACATTTGCACATATTTAGAATATCTACTTTATGCATGAGCATACTGTCAAAATAAACTGTTGAAAAAACTTTCAGAGTTATTTCACGAATCTTATAAATGTTCGACATGCATCCCTCACATTACAAGGTCCACATCAGAACTGTTGCTGACTCATCCTAGACAACACATCTCCACTAAAGGAGTGGCGAAGGCACAGTGGGTTCCTTCTTTCCTCAAGGCCATAAGGCAGAACAAACTCAAGTTTTCACAAGTCCCCACAAGAAAGCATGTGGTCTAAAACATTTGAAAAAACTTTTTCATTCTGTTCGGAATCACCCTGGTTTTGTGCTTACATTCGCTGACAATGTGTGAAAGGTGAAAGTTTAAACTTCCCTTTGGGAAAAAAGCCATATTTTCATTAGCAGCAAGGATTTACCTAAACTTCATACAGTGGAAACGTATTACACCACAAGGATGCCACATCGGAACCAAAGATCTTTGCAGGAGAGAATAAAACAATATTTTACCATGCTGCAGTGGTTAAAAGCAGGGTACCTAGAGTGGTGCTGCCTGGGTTCTTAGATGGATCACAAATATAACACAATCAAATATCACACAGTCAAATATCACACAATCACCAATTAAGCTGAAAGAGAACTACATATTAAGCTATTTATGGGAGGTATCTTTATATGTACGAGGGGAAGACTATATTTGTAAATGTGTGTGTGTGTGTATAGTACATTTCAGGCATTAATCATTTAACATGAAGTGAGCACTGTGACTTTTGAAACAATAAAAATATATGTTCTTGTTTTCCCATAGCTTGTAATCTGCTATTTTCATGATTTTAGTATAAAATAATTTCAGAATTTAACATTGTAATTGTGGTATTAAGGTATTTGTGTTTATTTCTATCATTCTCATTGATAATGTAATGAGTCATGTAATTAAGCATCCTTTTATAAGAATTTCAAAAATAAACAGTATTAAGGTATTCATGATTATTTCATTTTACAAAAGTAAAATCAGCAAAAAACAAAAGTCTTAGAATTTTTGTTCCATCATGGATTTTTAAAGTCTTTGCTCTGCTCACAAGTCCTATAGATCACAGGGTAGGCAAACATAAACTAGAAGAAATTGTCTAGAGCTTGTCTTTCAAAATGTGGTTCATGGGTCAGCAATGTCTACATCAGTTGTATGTTAGAAATTCGGAATCTACTCCCCAAACCTATAAAATCCAAATCTGCATTTTGAACAAGAACCCCCAGTGACTCATATGGACATTAAAATTTAAGAAGCACTGTTTGGGGAAGATTAGGTCCAGCCTGAGAATTGCAAATGGCACAACCCTTTAAAAATTAGAAACTTGATCCAAATCTTGCCAGGAAGTTATCAGAAACAGAATATCATTTACCTACAGACACAGACTTTTTGAATATTAAAAGCTTAAGGTTATTAAGAAAATCTTAAAGAAGTATGTTAAGATATTAATAAGATCTTATAAAATTGGCTTGAATACAATGAGTTCATCATTTTCCCAAGCATATGTATTTTTTATTAGAGTTTAATTGTGAGCATTAAACGCTGTTATCATCTGAATACTTAAGTAAAGTTAGATCCACCTGCAATCCCACACCTGTTCTTGGAAGCTCTAATGTTTGTGATGCTAATTCTGTAAAGAAAAAGAGTTTACATGTCTAATAAAGGGACCAGACAAGGAAAGAATCCTCAGTATATATATATATATCCATAATTAGGATAGTTCTAAAACTCTAATATTCTGTGGTATTTTATCATTTAAAAAACACTATGGCATTTCTTATCTAATCTCATCGCAGGGAGTGAAACATGGCTCTAATAGTTCTGAATTCTAAGGCCAGCCTCCGTTATCATTCAGTATCTGTGTTTTTCCCAACACTTTCTAAAAGAAGCAGAAATTCAGTAAGGTAGCTATTGCATTTGTGTCAGCTATTTCATTTGGTTATATAATGAAGTTTGTGGCCAGAGTTGTGTTCTGTTTCTTACAGGCACAAAGAAAATTCTATGACCAATTGAAATACTACACTCACTGCAGCCATTCTGCAAACATATCTTCTGTTAAAAGAGGAAAGGGACAACTTAGAATATAGAGTTTAACATACATTAACCTAACATTTAGCACCCAACATGATGCTGACATGTAGCTTGTTACATATCACATCTACAACAACTTCCTGTGGGTTTAAAAGTAAGAGTTACATGCACACTTATGTTTATTGCGGCACTATTCACAATAGCAAAGACTTGGAACCAACCCAAATGTCCAACAACGATAGACTGGATTAAGAAAATGTGGCACATATACACCATGGAATACTATGCAGCCATAAAAAATGATGAGTTCATGTCCTTTGTAGGGACATGGATGAAACTGGAAAACATCATTCTCAGTAAACTATCGCAAGGACAAAAAACCAAACAACGCATGTTCTCACTCACAGGTGGAAATTGAACAATGAGAACTCACGGACACAGGAAGGGGAACATCACACTCCAGGGACTGTTGTGGGGTGGGGGGAAGGGGAAGGGACAGCATTAGGAGATATACCTAATGCTAAATGACAAGTTAATAGGTGCAGCAAAACAACATGGCACATGGATACATATGTAACAAACCTGCACATTGTGCACGTGTACCCTAAAACCTAAAGTATAATAATAAAAATAAATAAATAAATAAATAAAGTAAGAGTTACATTAATATTGCCAAATTAATGCAAGCTACTTATTTCAAAGATAAAAATAGAGCAATGATTTTGAGTCAGGTGTAAATGTGAACTTCAGACTGCCTCTTCCTATGAACTGTAAACATAAGAATGCAGAAGGAGTCATTACTAGAGCACTGGGTATAAATGCTACATTTGAGTAATACTGAAACTAGCAACCATGTCTGGGAAGGAACTGGCAGCTGTCTTATTCTTGGCTTGTCAACGCCCTCAAGTGAAAACAAGGAATAAAAGAGATGCTATAAATTAAAATGTCAGCTCTGACTCTTCAAAAGACAGTTTATTGGGTGTTGCTGATTTTATTCTGAGGTTTTAACAGTGCAGAAGCATATTTCTAAATGTAGGTAGTTAGGGTAGCATGATTTATCAAAGGACAAAATAAAAAATAGATATAAACTTAGTATTATCCTTTTTTATGAATATTTTACCAAGAATTAACTAGTTGATTTTTTATTTGTCTTGGTACCCTTGAGAAAGCCCTCACACACACAAGCAAGGCAGAAAACTCCAATAGTAATCCATCATTCTTCTTTACCAAGATGTAGAATTTTATGGAACTCTACCTTTATAAATAAATGCAGACAGTATGAACAACAGAAGAGGATGTAGAGTTCTGTGATCCTGGTCTTCACAGATCTTAGGACTTTTAAAAATAGTTCTTATAGTTCTATTCTTGTCTATGTTTAAAGAACTGCTATGTACAAACACCCCAAATTCAGCTATTTGGTAAGTTGTATAGATCAAGCTCTCCAAGAAATATCATCAAAATTCCTCTCAGAAAAGTGATGGCTAATACCTATGCCTTTTCTCACTAGAGTGTCCCACAACTTTTCAAAAATAAAGTGGTTGGTACTATACATCATCTATTCACTTTTCCATAGTAACTTTATCACCATATTTATTTCTCTAAAACTCCTTCATGTTCTTTTTGTCTCTTCCTGACTCCTGTGAACTCATTAAGGTGATATAAATGGTCGACAACAACTCCGTCCCCACACACACACGAAAGTAACAATTCAAAAAAAAAAAAAACTCAATTACAAATGCTGAATAAAAATTCTAACAGAATGCCATAACACTGTCCTTTCTCCCACAGCAATTAATCTTCAGTGGCCATTCCTTCCATGGGTCCTTCACTTTAAAAAGGAAGCTTCCAAAATTAAGAGTCTAATCTGTGGTATGTACACTGTGGGGATCCAAAATCTAAATGTTCCTTGTCCCAGGAGATGAATTAATATCTCAGGTTCATTCTTTTAGTAATATTATCAATATCAATTCAAAGAGATCTAAAATGAAACTTTCAGCATCACATTTTTCCCTATTTAATTATAATAAATAACCATTGCCAAAGTGCCTGGGCCTACCATGAGAAGTGGCTAGAAAATCAGATCCACACCAGTTGAAAGAGACTCATGGAGTATAAAGTTTGAACTGCTGTTGGACTCATCTTAGGCACAATGACAGTCATTGTCTCTACACAACAGAATGCTGCATTGATTAAAAAAAAGGGGCGGGGGGATTGCTGCTGCTTTATCTAAGAGACAGTAACTGTATTTTTAAAAGTCAAATTAGCTCTGTCTTTTGCATGCCTGACAAGCTACTGACATAAAATTTAGTTGAATTAAGAATGGCTTTTCCAACACACAGCATGACCTCTTTGGTTGTAAAACCCATGCCTTTTCTTAAGAGTATGGTGGGTAACAGTGTCTAAATACAGCTTCTAATGAGGCTTCTCTTTCGCAGGGGCCTTTCTTTCAGTAAATTCTCATTTAAAATGGTGAAAATGAAAAGAATTGTAAAAAGCAAAATAAGAATAACTTCAGAAAAATATTAATAAAGGGATGATTACATGGGTTAAACTGAAGTCTGAGATAAAATTTAAAATGTAAATATCTGGTCGAAGCTAGTTTTAAAGAAATTGCCATTGCTCCCCTCACCTGTCATGAAAACCACTGCTCAGCCAAAACTCTTGCTGTTAGATTCTACCTAACAATCCTCTCCTTGCTTCAGACATTTACCAACTTCCTGGACTCTCCTCATTCACTGAAGGTATGAGCCTTAAGTTCACATTCTTTCTTTTCTCAGTATCTAACTCCTCCCTCTTTATTGGCATTTTCATTGCCATTTCAACAGGCTGAAGTCCCTCCTGTTCTTTGAAAAAAAAAGAAAAACCTATTTTCCACATTCCTCTCCAATATATTTCATATACTACAATCACAACATTTTGAAAAATGAAAATTCAGTTGTGTGACTTACTACTTAAATGCCATCAAATTCTTCCCATTGCATTAATGAAAAAATCTCAGCCCTAAGTCTTTGTCTTACCAGGGCTTATCATCCTAGTCTCATCTGCCCCTCCAGCCCCCACCTCCGTTATCTATTCTCTAGTAATATTGGGTCTGTTCTAGCTCCTCACAAGCATTCTGGTCTTTTTGCCTTGGAACATGCTGTTTTCTCTGCCTAGGATTTCTTCTTGCTGTCATGACCAAGATACTTTTCCTTTAGGTACCAGTTTAAATGTCATTTGGGCTGGGAACCCTACCTGTTTCCCGGACGATACATTGCAATCTCTGTTCTTTTTCCAAAACCTGTTTTGAGAGTTAAATTATCCATTCCCATTTTAACAATCTAAGATGTTAACAAATCTAAGACATTATTAAATCTAAGATGTTATCAAATCCATCATCATAATACTTTGTTGTAACCGTTATTATTTGTATTCCACTTGCATGAATTCCAACCCTTTAAATAATAAGATTCCACAAGGAAAATTGCCTTTTTTAAAAACATGGAGAAAGATACCGTCAACAAGTTAATTCAGCATTATCCTCAGGCTGTGGATCGCATCATTTCAGGCTGTCCTATACCAGTTTCTACGGCTATTCCATACAAAATAAACACACTCAAAGGCATAAGAACTAGAGAAAAACTACATTTTAAAAATTCTAAATGCATAATACTTCACAGAGGCAGCTTGTTTAAAGTCTTTACTCAGTATTCTTTTAGAAGCAAAATTAAGCAAAATTTCTTTGAATTCCCAAGATGTGTACGTCACAAGAAAGTCATTTTGTCTGACTCCAAGTGATCTCAGCTAATTTAAAGCCCAGGTAAAATGCTGTTCTGACAGATAGCATCAGAGAACTGTTCAAAATGTTATCATTCAAAGATCTAGACAAACATAACGACATTTGAAGAAGGCAGACCTTCTGATTTGTCAAGGAACTCAAGCAATTAAAGGGTGAACCATAATTATACGTTTAACAGCAAAGAAAATAAGGGCACTTACGCATGTCACCAAAGGCCCCCTTTGTCACTTTGGCTAATTTAAGGCTCAGGTAAAATGCTAATCTGACAGATAGCATCAGAGAACTGTTCAAAATGTTATTATTCAAAGATCTAGACAAACATAACCACATTTGAAGAAGGCAGAACCTCCGATTTGTCAAGGAACTCAAGCAATTAAAGGCTGGACCATAATTACAAGTTTAATAGCAAAGAAAAAAAGGGCACTTACGCATGTCACCAAAGGCCCCCTTTGTCACTTTGGTGGCACGTAACACCACTACCGTAAACTTGTGGGAATACTGGTGCTCCACCTGGAAATAAAATGACAGTAAATTTAAAATAAGCTTCCAACATAGAGCCTCATTTTTTCCTTGAGATTAATTTAAAATATTCTACTTAAAAACAAGTAGCATGCATACCAGAAACATTCTTTGATGTAAGGCTGCTTCTTTTTTGACTCTCTTCTCTCTCATCACAGAATCACTGAGTTTCGATTGTGCCTTAAAATGTCACTACAGCTTGACTATAAGCACTTCTTTGCAGTCCAGTTTATCAAGCACTTGGTAAAAAATGTAAATCAGGACTGCAGGTATTCTAGGAGCACAATCAGGCTTTGTACTTGTTGACTAGGAAGCCCTGGTTTATAAAGGTGAACTCAGAGCAAGACATTCTAGATTCATTTGTTGTTGTTGTTGCTGTTCACCGAAGCAATCAATCAAAAGTCTTTTCTGCATGACATTTCCAGGACAGCTTTCAAAACTCTATGGACCCAAGGCGATAACCAGCAAACAAATTGCACTAATTGTAATGCATTTGTTAGAAATCATATGCAAGAATATTAAGATTTGTTATTAGCCTAACACCTTGCATAAACATAATAAACATTAACAGGTAGAGGACTTCATTAGACACTTCACCTAAATGGGAAACAGTTATCAAACAATTCTACTCACTAAAGCAGAATGAGGAAGCAGGAACTCACATAGTTCTTGGGGCAACTGAAAAGGTTACAAAGTCTTTATCTAAAACTCAAACATTTCTTGTTTTAATCTTAGGAGAGGTCACTTCCCTTAATTTTAGTAGCCTTGCTTAACTGGTTGAAAAGTTCATAATTGATTAAAAAGAGGCTCAGATACTGACAATACTGAAAAGTGAGCAGTGACAGTCTAAATGCAAGGAGGCAAAAAAAATTGTCAAAAGTGTAGACAGATTGATAAGGACCAGCAGTAGTAGAATATAGGGACAAAAATTAGACAGCACTCAATAGCTTCTGTAGAAATCACTCCATCAATAATGTAATTAATATTTCAATTTATAATACAGCATCAAAGAGGTGAAGACATGAATAATGAGCATACCTTGTTTAAAAAGGCAGAGAAGCATAAAAATCTTTCAAAATAATGCTGATTCAACTTTATTTAAAAAAAGAAATACCTTCAACATCCAAGAGTTCTGAGTAGCCAAAGTTTTATTATACATAAATGAAATGATCAATCACAAAAATATTTGAAACTAAATGAAATTGACAGTACACCTTGTCAAAATTTGAATGATGCCTTGAAAGCAGTACTGAATGGGAAATTTATAGCACTTAATGCATTTACTAAAAAAGAAGAAAGAACTAAAATCAATAATCTAAGTTACCACCTTAGGATACTGGAAAAAAAAGAGCAAATTAAATCCAAGGTAAACAAAAACAAATAGTAAAAAGTAGAACAGAAATCAATAAAATTGGAAACAGGAAATAGAGAAAATCAATGCAACCAAAATTTGGTTCTTTGAAAAAATCATTAAGATCAATGAGCCATTAGCCATGCTAAGAAAAAAAAAAAAAAAGGATGAGAGAGAGAGAACAAAACTACTAATACCAGAAATGATAAGGGACATTATTACAGATCGCATGGACATTTAAAGGATAACAGAAGAAATACTACAAACAACTCTATGCTCACGAATTTGATAACCTAGATGAAATGGATCGATTTCTTAAAAGACAGAATCTACCAAAATTTACATAAGAAGAAATAGACAATCTAAATAGGCCCATATCTATTAAAGAAATTGAATCAATAATTAATAACCTTACAAAACAGAAAGCACCATGTTCACATGGGTTCACTGTTAAATTCTACCAAACATTTAAGAGGAAACTATATCAATTCTCTACAATCTCTTCCAGAGGATAAAAGCAGAAGGAATGCTTCTTAAATCTTTCTCGGAGGCCACCATTACCCTAATTCCAAAACCAGATAAAGTCATTACAAGAAAAGAAAACTACAGGCCAATATTTCTCATGAACATACATGTCAAAGTTCTCAATAGAATATTAGCAAATCAAGTCCAACAACATATAAAAAGAATTAGATACCGGACCGGGCCCAATGGCTCACGCCTGTAATCTCAGCACTTTGGGAGGCGGAGGCAGGTGGATCACCTGAGGTCAGGAGTTTGAGACCAGCCTGGCTAACATGGTGAAACCCCGTCTCTACTAAAAATACAAAAAAATTAGTTGGGCATGGTGGTATGTGCCTGTAATCCCAGCTACTTGGGAGGCTGAAGCAAGAGAATCGCTTGAACCCTGGCAGCAGTGGTTGCAGTGAGCAAGATAGCGCCATTGCACTCCAGCCTGGGACTCCAGCGGGACTCTGTCTCAAAAAAAAAAAAAAAAAAAACAGAATTCTACACCATGACCAAGAAGGGTTTATGTCAGATACACAAAGCTGGTTCAGCATTCAAAAGTCTATTAATTTAATCCATCATATCAACAAGCTAAACAAGAAAAATTACATGATCATATCAACAGATGAATAAAAAGCATTTGACAAAATTTAGCATCCATCCATAATAATAAAAAATTTCAGCGAGCTAGAAATAGAAGGGAGTTTTATCAACTTGATAAAGGATGTCTACAAAAAACCTATAATTAATGTCATATTTAATGATGACAAAATGGAAGCTTCCCTGAAAACATCAGGAGCAAGGCAAGGAGGTTCCCTGTCATCACCCTTTTCAACATTGTACTGGAAGTCCTATTTAATGCAATAAGATAAGAAAAGGAAATAAAAGGCATATAGATTGAGAATGAAGAAATAAAACTTTGTTTACAGATAACATGAATGTCTATGTAGAAAACCCAATATAAGCAATTAAAAAAAAACTCCTGGAACTAATTATTATGTGACTATAACAAGATTTCAGGAGATAAGATTAATATACGAAAGTCAATTGCTTTTCTACATACCAGAAATGAACAAGTAGACTTTGAAATTAAAAACACAATACTACTTAATTAGCACTCCCCAAAATGAAATAGTTACAAATCTAACAATATATGTAGAAGATCTATATGAGGAAGAATACAAAATTCATATGAAATAAATCAAGGAAGAACTAAATAAATGGAGAGATATTCCATATTCATGGATGGGAAGACTCAATAATGTAAAGATGTCATTTCTTTCCAATGTGATCTATAGATTCAACAAAGTCCCAATAAAAATCACAAATATTCTGTGAAAACGAGAAACTGATTCTAAAATTCATATGAAGAGGCAAAAGACCCAGAATAGTAAACACAAAATTGAAGGAGAAGACAAAAGTTAGAGGACTGATGCTATGCAACTTCAAGATTACTATAAAACTACAGTAATCAAGACAGTGTGATACTGGCAATAAATTAAAAAATACAAACAAACAAACCAGATCAGTGGAACAGAATAGAGAAGCACATAAATAAAGTCAACTGATCTTTGACAAAGGAGAAAAGACAATAAAATGAAGCAAAGATAGTCTTATCAACAAATGATGCTGGAAGAACTGGACATCCACATGCAGAAAATGAATCTATACAGATGATTACTGGGCCTGAAATACAATGAGAAAATGCTCTTGAAAATCTAACTTAAAAATTAGCTTTCTCCGCAAAAGGAACCATCTCAATAATAATTATTATACATAATGATGCTCCCCTCCCAAAATCATCTATGCTTTTTTTGCATATCTAAGAACTTCTAATATTACATGGGTTTTCAAATACCTAGAAACCTTCCTTGTATCATAAAAACTATGAGCAATATTTTTATCCATTATTTAATATTTGATTTTTGAAGTTGCTGCAAATACATTCACATACTGAATGTTATTAATAACATGTACAAAAAGATTGTTTTTATTATAAGGACTTATTGAATGCGAACCATATGTCATACATTCTACTAGACACCAACTGTCATTTAATATTCCAAACAACCCTAAAGAATAGGTGTTATTATTTATATTTATAAATGAGTAAAATGAGATTCTGAGAGACTCAGTAATTTCCCAGTTACTCATAGATAGTAAATGGTGACATTTTACTAGAAATTAGCCTTGCTGTTCTGTGTCTGTGCCCATCTCTTTCTAAGAGCTTTAAGGATTAATAAGAGAGTAACTATAATAAAGTAAGCACATATTCTTGGAGAAAGATGTTCAGTTTCAATCAATGATTATCCAAATAGTCTTTTGAGAATCGCTTACCATGTTTCCTGGGGCCACTATCACATGCAATTTCAAACTAGTCCAGACTGCGCTAGGTTTCAACTTGGATAGGAGATGTTTGGTTATATCTCAGGGATAGTGCCAGAGGAAATTACATTACTGAATTAACAACCAATATTCTCCAAGGGAAACTAATGACTCAGGACAATGGTGGCTGGTAGTTGGCAGAGAGAGATGTCATATTTCAATTGAGTTGTCAAATCTAAGCTCAATCCACTGACTTAGTCACAAAGATTAAGCTTTGCCTTTAGGTCTTGGATTACTTTGAGTGTCTTTCTGCATTCAAAATCATTTCCATAGTAAAAACCAAGACACTTTTTCTTTTCAAAATTACAATTTCCTATTCATTAGGAAAACAGCTACTGTATTAAATTCATTCTGGATAAGTATATTGACATATGTAACTATGATTGGCATTGAAAAAAAGAACCAATTTATACCAAATCAATTTGATGATCTTCCCAATCTGTTTAAAACTCTACTGTTATAAGACAAGAACCAAAGAAACAATCATAAAATAAAGTTGATGGAAAATAAAGTAGATTCTGAATGCAAATATTGTTTTTCTCTATTCAACCTAACTTTGCCTAATTTTTAAAACTAAAAACTGTTAGTATGACAAAGACTATGATATGTTATTACTGAACCCAGAGATTATGGTCACCACAACTGGCAATAGGCATCTTCTCAGAAATTTTTTTTAATGGTTGCATTGATGTCATTAATAAATCATGAGGTTTCTTTGGTAAGATACTTATTTTCAGTTTCACTTTCAGGTGTGGAGTTTCATTCTAATATAACTATGAAGCACAGGCATTTTGCTATTATTCACCTACACTTTTTAAAGAATGATCAGCATTATCTATTTTTAGTCTAACAACACTCTCTAATCTTGTTTTAAAAATTCTCAGACATGGGTTGGCCATGTGCATAAATTATCTCAATGCTCAAAACACCTAATTTGGAACATAATTTGTTAGCTCTAGAAGACATCACTAAAAGAAAATCAAAATGAGAAATATGACTTGAGATTCTTCTCCCCTTGAACAAGAAATTTATCACCTGCACAAGAATATACATTAAGTTTGGCAATATATTATATTATATATATATATATATATGTATATATGTTTATTTTATTTTATTTAGACAGAGTCTCATTCTATCACCCAGGCTAGAGTTCAGTGGATCAGATGATCTTCCCACCTCAGCCTCCCAAGTAGCTTGGATTACAAGCACACACCACCACACCCAGCTAATTTTTGATTTTTGTTTTTGTTTTTGTAGAGATGGGATTTTGCCATGTTGCTCAGGCTAGTGTCAAACTCCTAGGCTCAAGCAATCTGCCCGCCTCAGCCTCCCAAAGTGCTGGGATTACAGGCATGAGCCACCACACCTGGCCTATAGTTGTATATATTTTTAAAAATAAAAGCAAATATAGAGTGCATTCTTATTGCAATAAGAAGATTTTAAGTCCTCTTTTAATCACGAGTATAGGGACCGGTATCCAGAATATATAAGGAACTCAACTCAATAACAAAATAATAATAATAATAATCTGATTTTTAAAACAAGTAAAAGACTTAAATAGACATTTCTCAAAAGAAGACACTCAAATGGCCAACAAGTATATGAAAAAATGCTCAACATCACTTATGCTCAGGGAAATGCAAATGAAAACCACAATGAGATATTACCTCATCCCAACTAGAATCGCTATTAAAAAAAACCACAAAAATAACAAATGCTGGCATAGATGTAGAGAAAGAGAAACATTTATACACTGTTGGTGGAAAACTAAATTTGTATAGCCATTGTGTGAAACAGTATGGAGGTTTTTCAAAAAAAATTAAAAATCGTACTATCATATGGTCCAGCAATCCTACTATTGGGCATATATCTAAAGGAAATGAAAGCAGTGTGTCAGAGACAAATCTGCACTCCCATGTTTATTGCAACACCATTCACAATAACCAAGATGTGGAATTAACCTAAGTGCCCATCAATGGATGAATGGATAAATAAAAGTGGTACATATACACAATGGAATACTATTCAATCATAAGAAAGAAGGATATCCTGTCATTTCTTCCAACAGGGATGAACCTGGAGGACTTTATGCTAAATAGTTATGTATTTGCAGTCGGGAGTGGTGGCTCATGCCTATAATCCCAGCACTTTGGGAGGGAGGCCAAGGAAGGTGGATCACCTGAGGTCAGGAGTTCGAGACCAGCCTGGCCAATATGGTGAAACCCCATCTCTACTAAAAATATAAAAAATTAGCCGGGCGTAGTGGCAGGCACCTGTAATCCCAGCTTCTCAGGAGGCTGAGACAGGATAACGGCTTGAACCCAGGAGGCAGAGGTTACAGTGAGCTGAGATCATGCCACTGCCCTCCAGCCTGGGCAACAGAGTGATACTCTGTCTCAAAAAAAAAATAGTTATATATTTGCACAGAAAGACAAATAGCACAACATCTACCCATATGTGGAATCTAAAGAAGTTGATGCCATAGAAGTAGAGAGTAAGATAGTGGTTACCAGAGGCTAGGGAAGATAGGAGGAAGGAGAAAATGGGGAGAGAATGGTAAATGGGTAAAAAGTTAGGTAGGAGAAATAAGTAATGGTGTTCTATAGCACAGCAGGATGACTATGGTTAATAGTAACATGCTGCATATTTCAAAATAGAAGAGAAGATTTTTAATGTGCTCACCACAAAGATGTGATAAATGTATGAGATGATGAATATGCTACAAATCTTGATTTAATTATTACACAATGTATAATACAATGGAACATCATACTGTACCCCATAAATATATACAATTACTATGTGTCAAAAACAGAATTTTAAAAAGTGAAGTGTCAAACAAAAAAGGAAAAAGATTGCAGGGATTGCTCCAGCAGTGAAAACCAGTACAAGAAAATATTAATGTTAACAGCTTGGTTCTAAAATTCTAATTTAACTGGGTGCCGTGGTGCACACCTGTAGTGACAGCTACCTGAGAGGCTCAGACAGAAGGATCGCTTAAGCCCAGGAGTTTGAGGCCAGCCTAGGCAATATAGCAGACCCTGTCTTTAAAAAAGAAAATGGTAAAATATTTACTTAATGATATATTCATCATGAGTTTATAGTGACTATAATATCCTTAAAACATTGAAACGAAACAACTGCCCAAATATCTAGCACCTAAATTGTAAGTGTAATATAGATTCTAGTCCAATGGTAACTAAATATCTATAGCATCACAAAAAAAAGTGTGAACATCAGCCTTTTCCTACCTCAATGCTTATGAGGAAATCTACACTCTCCTGGAGTAACAGTGACTGAGTGGACTCTGAAGAACAGGTGCACCTTCACCTTTCTAGAGGAGCTCATTAGAACAGATGAAGTAGCCTGTGCATTTGAAAAGTTTTTCTCACACATCCTTGGCGCTTTGGGAAAGTCATATTTATTTGGTGTAGAATTACTGCCCTAGATGATATGTCATGTTCATTCAGATCTAAGATGTCTTTGCACTGACGGTTTTCAAATGTGAACCTTAAGGCTAATAGATCCAATAAACTTGAAAATATGGATATGCTAATAAATACTATTTTAGATATTTTATCCCTATTTTGAGGAACTTCTTAAAAACCTCCCTGCTTTACTTGTTCTTTTCATTAAGCAACAAACAAAAGGTTCAGGCCTGTAATCTCAGCACTTTGGGAAACTGAGGAGGGTGGATTACTTAAGGTCAGGAGTTTCAGACCAGCCTGGCCAACATGGTAAAACCCCAACACTATTAAAAATACAAAAAATTAGCTGGGCGTGGTAGCCCATGCCTGTAATCCCAGCTATTTGGGAGGCTGAGGCAAGAGAATCGCTTGAACCCGGGAGGCAGAGGTTGCAATGAGCCAAGATCTCACCACTGCACTCCAGCCTGGGTGACAGAGTGAGACCCTGTCTCAAAAAAAAAAAAAAAAAAAGTTCATAACTAAAAGACACAGACATAAGTCAGAAGGGCATTTACAATAAAGTCTCTTATATTTTCTGTTTTTGTTTCCTCATATATAAAATGGCAATCAGAAAACCAACTTCATATGATTTTTCTGAGAATTAAATGACTATATATAAAAATAATTCAAAATAGAAAAGTAAAGATTCCAATATTTTTATTATTCCTACACTCATGTTAATAATAATATATTACATTGGTATACAATTATATATAAATTATATTATTTTACTTAATATTATACACTAAGTAAAATGATATCATGGGTAAAATGAGGTTTTCTTACTCTCAGCACACAGCCTTCAACGGGGAGGAGTCCTTCCTTTACTTACCTCATGTTACTGAGCAGTGAAGATCCATATTCTAGACGTAGAAAATAACTGTCATATGGTGAAAAACCAACAGTCTGGCCAATAACACAGGATTTTCTCAAGGGTTCCCTCGCACAAATCTAGACTCCAACATTATAATTTCACATAGGGCAGTGTTGAATGTCAGGTTTGGGGGATGACTTTAGCATCTGTGGAACTCCTTTAAAATAGGATGATTATCCAACTTTTTGGGATCATCTGGAGGCACTACTGACTGACTGTGAAAGAAGTAATGAGGGAATTCCACTCATGATAACAGCAGATTAAGTAATCTGGGTGACCATTGCCCACTAAAAGTAACTAAAAACTGGAAAAGTTTTTTAAAAATAAACATTTTCCTAAAAGTAGGAAAGAACTAACTAGATAGGAAAGCATTAACTACCAGGACAGAGAGCAAAGGTGGAAAAAGGGCACAAAAACCCAGAGAGGTGAGCTCAGTTTTGCTACAGGGGCACTTGCTGATCCAGAAGAGGAGAGGACTGAGAGACTGTGCAGCCTTGAGAGATTCATCCGCGTTTTAAGGATAAGGACCCCAGTAAACCACACTCCTGTTTCACACTAAAATCTCCATAGACTGTGACATAGGACTAAGCACGAACATCCTTTCCATGTACTGGTAACCCATTTTAGTGCAATACAAGCTGCCCAGAAAACCAATCTGGAACTGGGATTACATTTGTCCCAAACTGCTAGTATCCCCAGGGGCCTGACAGAAGCAAATAAGTTATCTCTAAAGGATTACTTCTATTTTTCACCATAATGTTCAACACAAAATCAAAGATAACTGGGAATATAACAAGTCATGTCACCAAGACTACAAATTAGCATAATTAATCAACAGGCACAGAAATAAACCCATCCATTAATCAGGTATACTATACTTATAATGTTCAAGGAAAAGAAAGTCAAATTGAAATATGACTATATGGAACTGGGAGTACCAAAAAATGGCTGAGAAGATTTTAAAAAGAACCAAAAAGAAATTTGAGAACTGAAAGATAAACCTGGTGACCTTCCAGGGATTTCTGATCTGTGTTGTGTGGTAAAGAAGCAGAAACATGGACATTACTTCGAATTAGTGCACTTTTGCCTCCTAAGGGAGGCTTGTGGCAGGGCATGGCTGATATCAAGGAAAAGTTAGAAGTTTACCATTAGCTGTGATGGTTAATTTTACACATCAATTTCAGTAAGCCATGTGTTGTCCAGGTTAAACATTGTTTTTAGGTGTGCCTGTGAGGGTATTTCTACATGACATTACCATTTGAATCAGTGGGCTCAGTAAAGTAGATTGCCCTCCGGGATGCAGTTGGGCATCACCCAATTTGTTGAGAGCCCAAACAGAACAGAGGCAGAGGAAGGAAGAATTCACTCCCATTTATTCTT
Organism: Hylobates moloch; assembly: GCF_009828535.3. Taxonomy (NCBI): domain Eukaryota; kingdom Metazoa; phylum Chordata; class Mammalia; order Primates; family Hylobatidae; genus Hylobates; species Hylobates moloch. Next base: position 26,595,139 of record NW_026652293.1, read on the forward strand.
GCCTCACTGAGCTGAGACAGCTCCTTGCATCTTGTCCTGCCCTCAGATTGGGATTTACGTTATCCGCTCCCCTGGTTCTCAGGCCTTCAGACTAAGACCAAAATACACCCCAACGGTACAGCATTTCCAGCTTGAGATGGCAGATCATAGGACTGCTCAGCCTCCATAATTGTGAGCCAATCATTAATCAATTAATTATCAATTAATTAATGTCTCATAATAAATCAATAAATTAATCAATATCTCCTATTTGTCATAATAAATTAATTAATACCACATACTTAATAAATTAATATTTCCTATTGGTCCTGATTCTCTAGAGAACCTTAATACACTAGCTTTCTTCTTCCTCATTTTTCTAGATTTTTAGTGCTCACAGAAATTCTACTATTTGCCAAAAAACTCATTATTAGCTCATTTACAGTCCTGTGCCTTTGTAATAATAGTTTTACCACTTTTATATTTGTGATTTTCTACTAGCAGCATCTCATTGTCTAACTTTTCTGAAAATATCTTATATCATTATTTCAAAGGAATAATTTTGTGCACATAACAATTTACTATTTATAAAAGCTCTGTGAAGCAGACACAGCAGGTCCTATTCATACCCTGTTTTCCAGATGAGGCAGGTAAAAGTCAGAGTCTACGTGTTCGTGATCATGTAACTGGTAAGACTAGAACTCCTACCAGAACACTAGTTCTTTGATTACTTATTCAGTGGTGGTTTTTTTTCCTGTGTTACTGTAAAAATCTGAATAACAGCCTTCTACATTTTTGGTAAAAATTTCCAGTCATCCTACAATTATATTTTTTGAAAGCCCTTGTATTTTACTATGCAATCATGCTGCCATATCCACATGGTTTACTGTCCCTAATGTGAAGACAACCTCAGTTTCTGTGGGATGTGGGGCAGTGCCCCTCCATTGTTAATAGGTGGTAGAAAGAGGCGTGAATTTTTTCACTTCAGGGATATGACTCATATTTTCAGAGTAAAAAGATGGAAAATGTTATAAATATTTTATACTTGACCTCTTCTTATAAAATTGATGGCTCCTGGTCAAAAAAATAAAAAACTTCAATAAATTCTGAAGGCACAAAAATCCTTGAGGTTGGGAGGCACCTCATAATGATTCTAAACATATGGAAACTAAATTCTGTCATGTATTTGTCACTCTGTTTTCCTACTAGCTTCTTAAAATCCAAGCACCATTGGAAGCAAGAGAGCTTGCTGGCTGCAAATTGCTGCATCAGCCCACAGGATTCTCCAACATGCCCCTGCATCACAGGAATGGTGAAAATGAGCCCAGTCTTCTGGCCTTGAGGCAGCCAAAACTGTGTTAGCCTGTTTGGCATCATGAGCTCATTACTATTAATAGTAAGCTGGCTTGATTCACTCCAACTTTCCTTTTTACCAATAACATTCAGGGTTGAGTGTGCTTGCTCACTTATATATTTTGAAAAATATCTTTCTGTGAAAACCAGAGCAGGAAATTTTTTAAAAAACAATTTACACACACACACACACACATACACACACACGCACACCCACAGTTGTTTTTTTTTCATATACACGTAGCAAGAATAAGAAGAATGAAGAAAACCGTAAAGCTCACAGATCTTTTCATTTAAAAGGGCTATAAATTAGAATGCTAGTTGCTGTCTAAGCCTGATATTGCAGAAAGTAATGAAAAATGTGATACCAATATGTGGTTTATTCATGTTTTGTAATGTGGTATAATATAATATTACCACATAGGCAATTACTATAGCCTAAATGTATTGCTATAGTCAACAAAATTTTCCAGAAGAGGTCCCAGTGCTGAACCTTAGATGTCCAGATGCAGTTTGATTTTTAAATATACTCTGCCATTCAAAAGAAACTACCATCAGAGTGAACAGGCAATCTACAGAATGGGAGAAAATTTTTGCAACCTACTCATCTGACAAAGGGCTAATATCCAGAATCTACAAAGAACTCAAACAAATTTACAAGAAAAAAACAACCCCATCAAAAAGTGGGCAAAGGATATGAACAGACACTTCTCAAAAGAAGACATCTATGCAGCCAACAACAGATACATTAAAAAATGTTCATCATCACTGGTCATCAGAGAAATACAAATCAAAACCATAATGAGATACCATCTCACGCCAGTTAGAATGACAATCATGAAAAAGTCAGGAAACAACAGATTCTGGAGAGGATGTGGAGAAATAGGAACACTTTTACACTATTGGTGGGACTGTAAACTAATCCAACCATTGTGAAAGACAGTGTGGTGATTCCTCAAGGATCTAAAACTAGAATTACCATTTGACCCAGCAATCCCATTACTGGGTATAAACCCAAAGGATTATAAATCATGCTACTATAAAGACGCATGCACACATATGTTTATTGCAGCACTATTCACAATAGCAAAGACTTGGAACCAACCCAAATGTTCACCAATGATAGATTGGATTAAGAAAATGTGGCACATATTCACCATGGAATACTATGCAGCCATAAAAAAGGATGAGTTCATGTCCTTTGCAGGGACATGGATGAAGCTGGAAACCATCATTCTCTGCAAACTAACAAGGAACAGAAAACCAAACACCGCGTGTTCTCACACATAGGTGGAAACTGAACAATGAGATCACTTGGACACAGGGCGGGGAACATTACACACCGGGGCCTGTCAGGAGGTGGGGGGCTGGAGAAGGGATAGCATTAGGAGAAATACCTAATGTAAATGACGAGTTAATGGGTGCAGCAAACCAACATGGCAAATGTATACCTATGTAGCAAACCTGCAAGTTGTGCACATGTACCCTAGAACTTAAAGTTTAATTTAAAAAAGTGTAAAAAACTAAATATATATAATATATATCATATATTTTATATAACATTTTATATACTCTGCCATGTTAAAAGAAGAAACTGAATGGCCAGTTCACCAGATCATCTGAAAAGACACGTGTGGGGGCTGCATGGCAGTCAGTAATAAGGCTTGGTCAGATCAAGTAGAAGAGTGAAAGTCATTCAAAATAATCATATTCTTTGAAATGTTGTGTGTTCCAACCATACGGAACTTCTTTCATTTCCTTGAATCATGTACTATTATATCCCGCCTTCAGACTACTTCACATATGCTTATTTTTTCCAATTCAGAAAAGTCATTTTCTCTGTCTTTAACTGACAAACTTCTGCTAACCTTCAGGTCTATGCTGACATGTTACTTCCCCTAGAAATCCTTTCCAGAGGATTCCTGTTATTAATTCTTCCTGTTATTTACTCCAGAGTCATCTTCATTGTCTCCTATCAGAGCCCTTACATTGTGGGCTTACATTATCTTATGGTTATTATAAATAATTTTTTCATATTTTTCTGCTAAACATAAAAAACCAGGAGTTCAAGAGCAGCCTGGCCAACATGGCAAAACTTCGTCTCTATTAAAAACACAAAAAAATTAGCCGGGCATGGTAGTGGACACCTGTAAACCCAGCTACAGGGGAGGCTGAAGCAGGGGAATTGCTTGAACCCGAGAGATGGAGGTTGCAGTGAGCCGTGATCGCACTACAGCACTCCAGCTTAGGCATCAGAGTGAGACTCCATCTCAAAAAAAAAAAAAAAAAAAGCAACAACTATTTGGAAAATAAAGTTTGCAAATACTTTCACAATTACATTAAAACATCAAATATCAAAAAATACATCCAAAAATATGTATATATATACACACAAGATTTCTTAAAGAAAACTATAATACATTACTGAGGTAATTAAAGATAAAATTAAGTAACGTTTAGTTTTGGATGAGATTCATGGTTTGTTAATGGATTGGAAAACTCAATATTGTTATCATATTATCTCTCCTCTGTAGAATCATTACAGTCCCAACCAATATCCTAGCAATTTTGTGTGCATGTGCACGTGCATGCATGCGTGCATGAGTGTGTGTGTGTGTGTGCATGTGTGTGTGTGTGTGTGTAAATTGGCAAAATGAATCCAAAAATTATATGGAAATGCGAAGAACTAAAACTAGACAGGATATTCTTGAAGAAGAAAAAATTGGAGGATTTACATTGCCATATATAAAGACACATTTTAAAGCTTCAGAAATTAGGATAGATTAGCATTGGGGCAAACTACAGAAATTGGGATAGATTGGTATCGGGGCAAACACTATTTGACTAATAAAACAGAAAAGAAATGAAGCCACACATATATGGTTGCCTGATTTATAGGGAATCACCATTGCCATTCAAAAAGAATATGATGGTTATCAGTAGACTAAATAAATAGCTTGTGACACATTCAAATAATGAAAAACCACATGGCAATGTAAAAGTATGGAAGTGTGCTACTCACAACAACATGAATGAAACTCATAGACACAATGCTGAATGCAGAAATGTATATGAAGGTCAAAAATAAGCAAAACTTACCCATGATAATAGAGGTAAAATATTGGCTACCTTTGAGGCAAGTTATTGACTAGAAGGTATATGAGCAAGTCTTCCTGGGTACTTACAATCTGAGTGATGGTTTCATGGGTGGAATACATATGTACAAATCCATCAAGCTTAACAATTAAGATTTATGCACTTTATGTATTATATCTCAATTTATTAAAAAAAGAGAGTCAGACAGAAGAAGAGCTTGCATAAGAAAACTGAGAAGTAACCAACAGCAAGGAAACAGAAGAAACAAAACCAGAAAAATCTGAGAAGAGTTTCAAGAAAATAGCAATGAGCAACAGAGTTGGGTAGAAGGAGTGGGGGGACTGAAGAGTTTATTGGATTTAACACAAAAGAAGCCAATTAATTAGACCTTTTTGTGAAGTGGAAGGGCTGAGTCCAGATCAATGATTCAAGTTATGAATGGAGAGGAGGAAGGCATTACAAATAATTATAATATATTAAACTTTTCATCCAAGGAGGGCAAGAAAGAGGATGATATCTAGAAATGGATGCAGAGTAAGAAAACAGCATTTTATTTCAAGTAAAAATGAGGCTATGAATTACTCCTTAAATATCCATAAAACCTGTATCTACTTCATATAAGCCTGAGTCTCAAATGTTGAATTCAGCAAGGAAATCTCTCTTCTGTTTATTGACCAGAAGAGAGCATGTATACTTCCACTGGAGTTCGGAAAATTACGTACTAAAATTTGAATTACTTAACTCTTTACTAAAACCCATAGAAGAACTTATTTAAACATATCTAACTAAGGGGAAGTTTATAGAATTAATTGCCCTGAAAATGCAAACCAAAATATAGCCCTAAACTAAGAAATTCTTTTACTTTTATTCTTCTTTCCACCAAGTCATGTGAAGGGTGTAAACTACACAGGCTGATGATTGCTAAGAGATAACAACATTTTTTATTGTTCCATTATTATTATGGATGTTTGGGTATTTTTTTCCTTTCAAGTTCCTCTTTTCTGGAAACTTACAGTAATAAAATGAAGAGATAAATTAGTTTTATTATGTTCTGTAGCCTCTTCCTACCATATTAAGTTCATATGAGTTTAATAACAAATGCAGAAGTTGTCACAGTTTTACTTTACTAGCAACGCCCGCAATACTCACAGAAACATATCAGTCCCCCTCCAAGAAAGAATTTATAAACAGTGAACGACTTACTATAATGTGCTGGTAAGGATCTATAAATGACATTTTGGTTTCAATTACAGGAAATGTTTTCACACTTCAAAGTCTTCTTTGGCACTCTAGCGTCTTTAAAACCTACAAAATAAACAATCACTATTGTTAAGCTTCCTCTTGGATGCAGTTCTAAGATTTAAGCAATTATGAGTATGCATCTTAGGAAGAAAAAGTCTACCCGAGGACACTAGATAGGTTTAGTTCCCTGTGTATACGAATGGGTATCACACATAACTTAGAGAAAAGGTAAACATGTTTGGATGATACTGTTTATTTTCCATATTTACTTGTTCAAATTTATACTGTGAATAATTATTAGGAAACTACAGGGCTTGTGTTGCTGTTCATTTGCCAAGTATTTTATGAGAAATATGTTGAAATTAAGGAAACTTAAAATTATTTTTGTAGTGTTCATATTATAATTAAGCCACATGTCATTGTTTTCTCAGTAGGGTCAGCAATATACAAATTCACAAAAAAAGGAAAGATATGTTCACCTTAGCTATTTGTTAGGAATTATAAAAGTACATTCATGTTGAATTTGAACTTTAGTAATGACATTTTTAAATAAATGTTTGTTCATTTGAAGACACCAGTTTAATTTGGAAGCAGTTAAATAAAAATATTTTAATGGAAAAATACTCTCTATGCTTTCCCTTTTTCTTCTACACTTACTCCTTGTTATTTAAAATCAAATAAAAAACTATTAAATGAATGAACATTTTTGCTATTCCATTATACCAAGTCCTTGAGATTTCATAAAACAACATACAACTTGTATTTCAGCATTTTATAAGTTACATCTAATTTGGAATACCTTTTCAAATATCTTCATTATTTATCTTTAATAATGTAAATTCTAAAATGTTTATAATTCAAAATAAATTTGTTTTAAATTTTTAATGATCTTTCTTTTGAAACATCAACTTTTAAAAAACTAAATGATTCCTGCTCATTGTCACAAACAGAAACTGCTGAAGTGAACAAAGAATAAAGTGTAGTCACCATTTTCATTATGATGTGTATCTTTCCAGGCCGTTTCACTGCTTTTTCATAATACTTCAAGCAATAAGAAAAGAGAGGATTTAAAATTTTCTTTAAAAAAATGGGATCTTCTATCGAGACCATCCTGGCTAACACAGTGAAACCCCGTCTCTACTAAAAATACAAAAAATTAGCCGGGCGAGGTGGTGGGCGCCTGTAGTCCCAGCTACTCCGGAGGCTGAGGCAGGAGAATGGCGTGAACCCCGGGGGGCGGAGCCTGCAGTGAGCCGAGATCGCGCCACTGCACTCCAGCCTGGGCGACAGCGAGACTCTGTCTCAAAAAAAAAAATAAAAAAAAAAAAATGGGATGTTCTAATACGCCCTTGAGTTTTTAAACTCACTTTCTTCACTATATTTGGCTGTAAAAAATATGAAGCAATATTATATGAACGGTAAAAATCACCCATAGTTATCTATTTAAGAATTATAAAAAATAAGGATTCCCCCCGTTCTTCATTCCGGTTCATCAATCATCATTATTTGTACCAACAAGAAAAAAAATGTTTTTAAAGTAAAACATCTATTTACTTTCATCACTTACTTCTTAAGCTCCTGAAGTACAAATGCTTTTATCTTATCATGCATATTAATCAGGCTCAAAATGTATACAGCATTTTAAATCAACTTTTTAAATAAAGATGAGGACAAACTATGAGTCTAATTTATCATGATAAATTACTATAATCTTTGTTTTGCATTTTCTTATTTTAAACCTAATAGAAAAGTTTGCTGATAACATTAACCAATTATAAACTACTTTAGTGCTATGGTTTTATTATTCCCTCCAAAACTCATGTTGAAATTTAATTGCCAATGTAATGGTATTGGGAGGTGGGGCCTTTGAGAGGTGATTAGATGATGAGGGTTTCACCCTCATGGGTGGGTTTAATGCCTTTTTAAAGGGGCTCATGGAATGGGCTCTCTCTCTTAGCCCTTTTGCCTTCTGCCATATTTTAGATCCAGCCTTCCTCTCTTCTGGACAATGGCTATCTTGAAAGAAAAGAATAGCCTCACCAGGCACCAAAACTGCTGGCTCCTTGGCCTTGGACTTCCCAGCATCCAAAACTGTAAGCCAATAAATTTATTCACTTTATTAATTACCAGTGGGTCACATTCTGTTATAGCAGCACAAAATAGACTAAGGCACTCAGCTTTCACATTTCTGTTATTTTGATTGGACCTGGCTGCTATTGTTAGTAACTTTCAGGATTTTATTCCAATATTATCTTTCCAGTGAAGTCTTCCCTGACCATATTATTTAAAATTGGCAAAACCCCTGCTTTCTTGCTTTATGGCCATCTAACATCCACTTATGTAGTTTCTGTTGTGTTACTATCTCTTCTCCCTTCTTCATTAGAATATAAATTCTATGAAGGCAGGTTTTTTGTGTGTTTCATTCATTGTGAAATTCCCAGTCCCTATGTAGGCACATGTGGGCACTTAATACATATTTGTTAAATAATGGATGAATGATAGGATATATACATATACATGTAAGAGGGATAATTTTCAAGCCCAGTTACACTAAAGCATTTTGCTCAAGTCAAGGGATGTTCCTCTTCTATTTATCCATAAGTTGTATTACCCTCATCCCTCATCCTCTATTCTACTATACCATCTTACACTGTTAATCAATATCGATATGAGTTTCTCTTTTATCTCTTATTATTTTTCCCTAATTAACCACATATTACACACATCTTACAAATATGATTATCCATTTACTACTATACTGTACTGTGTCTTTGATTAGGCTCTAAGTATTTTTGAAACTATATTTTATATTTATTGGATGACATTATAAAACAATACAGGCAAAACTACAATAGAGTAATTTTTACTCTGGTATTGATAGTTAAATTTATAATACAAGAAATATACACCTATATTGAGTGATATGATCCTTACGATTCAGCACTTCCCATTATCAGCATTTTCTGTGCTATTTCTATTACATTTTTAAAGTGATCAGCAAGTTGGCTGATGTTTTCATGCCAACTAATTTCAAAATATGAGAACTACATCCGTTCCCAAGTCAGAATCCAGCTAATACTCTAGAGCTGTGGGTGGAATATATTTTTATGGATGATATAACATAAAATCACCTGCCTCATTTTCATCTTTACCATCCATATTTCCCTCATATCATTTCCCCTCAGAAGTGATTTCTTAATATGAAGCGTTCTATGCATATGATGGTCCACATAAAGCTCATAGGCCCAAGAGCATGAGGCCTTTAGATTGCTGCAGTAGTGGTAATTCCTGAGAGGTTATGTCCTCCCTCTCCAGAAGCTGAAATGTCTATGTAGGACAATGCCAGGACAGTACTATCATGGATTCAAAGGATGAAGGTAAGCCAATTATTTTCTTTATTGAAGCAGCATAATTTGGTGAAAACACCATTGGATATGGGATCTAGAAAGAGCTTAATTCAAGCTCCAGTTTCATATTCTAAAACCCAGGTTACTTGCTTGTAATATGAATAACACTACTGTGAAAGGTACCTAGCCCATAATAAATATTCAATGCATATGATTTGCTTTTAAGATAATCATTACATAGACTTATCACTAATAACATTATATATTTACTTGAAAGATGTACTGTCTGTTGTAATTATTGTTGTGACAGTAGAAAATAAGAAAGTTTTTTATATATTTGTCACTTACAAATAAATATCTACAATATACCTTGTGCTATGCAAGCTGCTTCAGAGCAAAAAAAATGGTGAATCAGACAGGTGTATACCATGAAACTTTGTGGCCCTATAGACTTTATACTTGACACTCTCCATAGAGGAACCTCAAAAAGTAAACAAGAGTCTGGTAGTTATTCTCACCAAAGTTTTCTGTGTTAAAAACTGTAATAATGAGAATGGCATAGTAGAAGAGCATCTGGTGGGACTTACGGCCATTCCATTCACAAACAGTAGCTTCATAGGAGATACTTTGTTCATTCAACAAATACATCTTTGCTATCCACCTAGTCTATAGTAGGCACTGGGGAAACAATACTGAATAAGGCATAGCTCGTACCTTGTAGAAACAAAATGAGGCAATCTAGGGGTAGCGATAAATGCAGGCTAGCCTGAGTTTTCACGCATACATGTTGCTAAAAGTAGTAACACTTTTTATTATGATTAATGTCTCCAATTGGAAGGAAATCTTGAAACCTATTCTTCTGGGAAAATATCATCAATGAGTTTCTATTCCCTTAGTAGAAAAATCAGAATTCCTTATCATGGTATACAATGGTGATTTTTATATCTATTTAATGCAAACAAATAAATGCAAAACAAATAAACCTTTGCATATCACAATATAATACATAAATATACACACAGACAAATATTTAAAATATAGAAGTTTCATATGATACTTTTACTAAGTACAATGTACTCTGATTTTAGTCTATTACTTTTGTTTAAATGCTGGTAACAGCCCACTGAATTGATTTCATGACTCACTAAGAGCAATTTGAAGAATACTAGGGCAAAAGATTGCAAAATTGAATTTCTATCTACTTCCTCAGCCCCATACCACTACTTTCCCTTTTGCTTTCTATGCTAAAGCCATACTGGTTTTCTTTCCTTCAAATGTGTCAAGCTCTTTCCCACTCAGGGCTGTAACTTATCTCTTCTATTCATTCATTTAGTCAACAAACATTTAAGGCATAACTACCATGTGTCAAACATTGTTCAAGGGACTGGAGAGGCAAAATTGAGGAGCTAGATACATTCCCTTCCCTCTTGGAGATTCCATCTCTAGAAAGCAATCAGAAAACAAGGAATCCAAAAAATAAAAGAAACAATTGGAAATAGAGTTGTATAAAATGATGGAAACAGGTAAAAGGCAGAAACAAAGAATAATTGAGGCTGAGCACTAAAAAGGAGCTAGCCATACAGAGTGAGGAGAGAGTGGGTTTAGAATATAATGTTCCAGGCAGGCAGTATGAGGAACTGAGAGAAGACAAGTGGCTGGAGAATGGTGAGCAAATGTGAAAGTGGCTTGTGATGAAGTTGGAAATATAGGCAGTGGCAGATAATGTTGAACCTCTTAGGCAACTACTGTTTACCTAGCTAAATCTGACCCATTCTCCAGGATTCAGTTTCAACATCACTTCCACAGAGAACCCTTCCGTGACCTTCAAAGTATATTTGGTCTGCCTGTTACTGGTTCCGTGTGTTCTCTATACTCCTCCTTCAAGCCTTCCATTCCACTGACTCAATGTCTGCCTTTCCTGGGAGAACTAAAGATGCATTAAGTCAGTGGCCATATTTATCTTATTAATAGAGACATCCCTAGTGCCTAATACAATGCCTAAAATATAATAGGTTCAGAATAAAGATTTGTCCAATGGATGGATGGATATTCAAAGTAGTGCCAGGTTGATGCATGAAAAATCCACAGAATAGTGCCACACCCTCTTTTGATGTCTCTCTTATTCCTAACAATTCTTAATGTCAAATGATGTTAAATTAGTTCTCTACTTATTTTAAAAAAGCAGAACAAGTGAGATTCCAGAGGGGGTGAAATTAGTACTCAAAATGTTTAGAGGAAATCTGTTGCTGGGATCCAAAGTTTAATGTCAGCAATTTTATTTCCTCTTCTCATTTCCAGCAACTTCATTCATAACCACTCTGTTCACCACCTATTATCCACTACTGTATCCTTCAGCAAGACTTGGATAGAGACTCTCCTGATATTAAATCCAAAGCAAGAAATATGCTTAAGATAGCTAACTGTCCAAGTCTAGTTTCTCTCTCTCCCTTCTCTGCCCCCTTTCTGTGTGTGTGTGTGTGTGTGTGTGTGTGTGTGTGTGTGTGTGTGTGTAAAATCACTAGGTTAAGAACTACAAGATAACCAGAGAGTAAACAAACATGACTCATGGCATTTAATCTCAAAGCAACTTTCGCTTGTTCTTTGATTCTATTCAGGGCTAACTCTCCTTCTACCCTGATGAAATCTCAGGCAGCCTCAGAACTTTTCTGTTAACTTGGATATGAAAAGAAGAAAAGAAAAAGGAAATGAGAAAAAGAATTAACCCAGACACTGCAGACATTGAAATGCCGGGTTCGTTGAGTTAAAGTCTCTCTCCTGCTCAAGGTAGAGCTTGTTGCAGGAGAAAGGGGATGAAGTCATTGACTTCTCCCCTCCCCTGCCTACGGTCAAACCCTCCCAAGCTTGATAACTCTGGTTTTTAAACCCTTATAGTTGGAAAAGGTTGCAGAGAGAGCGAGAATAGGGGCAAGAAAAATATTACTTCAGCAGTACTTTCAAAAGCTGGTTTTGTGATCTCTTGGCTTGGTACATGTTAAACCTGAGTCTTTCTTTCATAGATGCTTTTTGTGGATTCTTGTGAGATTCTCTGTTTTTGAGATTTCTTCCTTGTGTTCTCTGACATGCACAAACACATCTCTACTCCAGCTGGGGGCTTGTGTTTTTTTCCACAGCCCCAGTGCATCTTGTGGTCTACTTCCAGTTTTCGTTTTCTGAGGTTCTTTCACGTTACCAGGCAAACGCCTTGTATAGGATTTTAGACTCTTCCCAGGGTTCTCTTTAGTCCATGGACGATACTCATACATATTTTCTTTCTTCCAACAAACTCTGAGAATGCAATTACTTCCTAAATGAAACTCTCTATTCTGCTACTTGTGTCCTTTATATTTCCCAAGCATGACTAGACACCAGCCTTCTGCAGAAGACAAATGTTAAACCCTCTGATGAGCGTTCTCAGTGGTCTCTTTAAAGCCCCTCTCTTGACTGGGAATTAGTAGGCATATTCCTCTCCAGATCTCCACCCCAAGGGAAGAGGGGCTGTACTCACAGCAGTGCTCTCCAAAACAAAACAACAACAAAACTCTTCTGAAGTTCTTCCCACATCTCTACTATTTCAATGCTTTTATAACTGTGAAGTGGGTAAGTTTTATATATTATATAAATGTCCTTGTCCATCTGCTTTCTTTAAAACATAAAGAGTAGGCTGTTTTCACTATCCATTTTAGTAGTGTATATCTTAAATCTTATGGCTTAAGGTCTTGGCCAAAGCTTCTACTTTAAAGTCCAATACATAGGTGAACCAGCTTACAAAATGGCAGAACAAGGAACGTGGGAAATCCTCTCCCAGAAAAACAAACACATTGACAAAACTGGGCAGAATTATCGCAAACAACTATAGACACACACACACACACACACACGTATGAAATAATAGCACAAAAGAAGGGAGATGGAATAGAGGTATACTGGACCAAGGAAATGACACCAGATCATAATTGAACCTACAGAAAGAAATACAGGGTGCCAGTAAATAAGCTCTTTCACATTTTCAAATGCAGACCAGTTATTTACCATTTCTCTGAAGCCTTTTCTATTTAACTGTAACAGTAAATATGTAGGTTAATATAAAGTATTCTATAAATATTATATTGTTCAAATATAAATATATATGTAGATTAATATAAAATATTCTATGAACATTTCATTTTATTCTCCCAACTTCTTTAAAAGACATAGCATTTACATAGCGATAAATTATAATCCTATCTAACGTATACAACAATAATAGCAAAAAGGAGGCGTGGTCAGGGACTAGAACTATACTACAGAAAAGTTTTTGTATTTTACTGGAATTAAGATATTATTGATATGAAGTAGACGATAACAAATTAGGGCATATAGTTTAATTCCTAGAGCAACCACTAAGAAAATAACTCAAAAATATAGTTAAAATATCAGTGAAGGAATTAAAATAGGCCACAACAAAATAGCTACTTAATATAAGGAACAGAAGAATTAAAAAAAAAAGAGACATGGAAAACAGCAAAATGGAAGATGAACATCCAACCATGCTTCCAATAACATTCAATGTGAGCGATGTTAACATTCCAATAAAAAGTAGAGGTTGTCACACTGGATAAAATTGAATGTATATAAAAGACTAATGGAATCCAAATAAGGTTCGTAGTTTAATTAACAGCATTGTACCAATGTCAGTTTCCTGGTGTTGATAATGTACTATGGTTGTCAGATGTGACACTAGGGAAAGCTAAATGAAGAGTACATGAGAACCCTGTAATATTTTTATAATTTCTTATCTTAAATTATTTCAAAATAAAGTTTATTTAAAAAATTTAATACATATGAAGAGATCTAATTTATATTTATAAATTTTATTCCACAGTTATGTTAAAGGGAAGAAACAAAGACGTCCTATGAAGAAATTACTGAAATAGAATCACTTCCTTCAGGATAAAATCACTAGCCATTGTTGTCAGGCAGTGGCTGCATTTTCAATTCCAGTTAGGAATAGGCAGCCGTCCTTTCTTTTTTTTCTCTATAGCTGTTAATAGTAGCAGCAGATATTTTAGGTTTCTGCAAAATTAAGGCATTTCTGTCCAACTAACCACATGAAACAGTAGGAAAATGGTTTTTTTTGTCCCAGAATTAGCTCAGTTCTGGAAACTTTATTGCAACTAGTTTGCACAACCACTCTCATGAATACTCATAAAATAGCAGGGTTTCTGTTCCTTTGTTTCTTATAACTAAGCTAAATAACCAGTCTTGGTGAGTGTACAAAGTCTCTTAAGTCTGAAGTAAGAGATATGAAACTCACAGGGTTTTTTCTTTCTTTTTTTGCTTTCCCTGCCCTGTAATTAGAAACTTTCAGAACATGAATGAGAGGGAAATTTGGATAGACTTTTCAACAGATACTTCCCGATGCAATGTAACTGTTGGCATTCAATGAAAGTTTAATAGTGTGTGGTCTTTCCAAAACGTTTAGTCATGTTGTCAAGGCAAGATGGACTTCTCAGGAAAAGTGAACAGAAACAAAAACCCAGACTAGAGTGTGTTGTCACTTCTCTCTCTGCGTACAGTGATATGACAAGGGGAAAAGGAGGGGATATTATTAGAGTTGTGGCATCTGGAGGAAAGAGGGATAGGAATGCAAAAGATTCTTTTCTCTTTCCCTCCAACTCATCGTATAGACGCGTGGAGATATTAAAAGGTTCAGCATTTAAGTGGCAGCAACTTCTCGACTGCAGCCAGAATGACCCAAGTTCTAGCCTGTCTCCTCCTTTCTCTATCTGTGGGATCCTCACCCTCAGTTTCCTTGTCTGTGAGTGGGCAAAATCGCCCCTAATCCTCACAGAGACAGTGGGAGGATGAAATAAGAAAATATATGTAAATCGCCAAGCACAGTACCTAGAAGGCCATAAATGTACAAAATAATCATTATTGTTATTATTGTTTATGAAACTGGTGATGATTCCCCTCAAACTGCCTCAACTCATGCAAGTCACAAGTAATTTAATTCTATAGTTTTTTTCTTGCTTGTTTTGTTTTTTTGACGGAGTCTCACTCTGTCGCCCAGGGTGGAGTGTAGTGCAATCTTCGTTCACTGCAACCTCCGCCTCCTGGGTTCAAGCAATTCTCGTGCCTCAGCCTCCTGAGTAGCATGGACTACAGGCACCCACCATCACGCTCAGTTAATTTTTGTATTTTTAGTAGACATGGGTTTTCACCATGTTGGCCAGGCTGATCTCAAACTCCTGACCTCAAGTGATCCACCCGCCTTGGGCTCCCAAAGTTGGGGGATTACAGTGTGATCAGGTGTGGCCTTGGCCTCCCAAAGTGAGGGGATTACAGGTGTGAGCCACTGCACCCGGCCTCTATAGAGATTTCTAAGAAATTCAAGTAGGCAAATTTATTGAGCACCTTTTATAAAGACCAAGTACATTTTCATATACAACAATAAATTTTTTTATTATACTTTAAGTTTTAGGGTACATGTGCACAACATGCAGGTTTGTTACATATGCATACATGTGCCATGTTGGTGTGCTGCACCCATTAACTCATCATTTAACATTAGGTATATCTAATGCCATCCCTCCCCCCTCCCCCCACGGGGATCTAGAACTAGAAATACCATTTGACCCAGCCATCCCATTACTGGGTATATACCCAAAGGATAACAATAAAATTTTAATGGAAACACTGATGCTTTGATCCATTAACATTTTTTAAAGTAGAACACATTTGGACACTAACTTGTCCGCTGCCAAATTCAAAGCTTTCTCCACTATACTGGATATGGAAACATATTCTAAAAGCAAAGAGAGCATTATATTACTATGTTTCCATCATCATCATTCTTATAATGATATATAGTTACTAAGGCATCACTAAAGTTTTAAGCTTTTAAATGAATTTGATGGTGCTTTTTTTGTAAACCAAGGCTATACAAAGAGTTTGACATTGCCAAATGGCACAAAGGAATAAAGAAACAATAGGAATTCAGATGGGTACATGAGTGCTTTATATTAACAATGTCTCTCAAACTGTACTCTCAGTTTATGACAGGAACACCTCCCTGTTCCCAAGGAAATGTAAAAGCATGCCTCCAGACACAAAGGCACAGAATAATTAACTATGTCTGTTTCTTGAGCCCGGAACCCAATGGTATGGAACCTGCCACTAAGTCCCACAGTAGTAACAGGTGGTGCCATATGGCTGATATCCATACTGTTCCTTTTAAGATTTCCCTCTCCATTTGTATTCCTAAGTCACAGCTTCTTAATCTATGAAATTTGTATTCTTCGAAGCTCATTATAATTACATAGACAAGTATATATGAAATACCTACTAGAGTTTCAGAGAAGGTAGAGATTCCAGTGGTTTAAAGTAGAAACGGCTTCAGAGAAAATGGTAACTGATCTGACATTTGAAAACGTGAAAGAGCTTAGATCTATAGTAAAAGGAAGTGGAAACATTTCCTCTAGGAAAAGGCCATGACGTTGGAGATACTTCATCCTCCTCAGGCTCTCAACAGGTGCTGCCCTTACCCACGCCTTCTCTGCAGGATCATGCCTGCCTGTCATTCAGGGTTCTGCATAAATTCACTCTCTAAAGTCAGTCATCTCTTAATTTATCTACTAGATTAGGACCCTTGTACCTTTCCTTGAAATCTCTTACCACAATATTGTATACTAGACTACCATTATACACATGTCAGTCTCCCATAGCTGTGAGCAGCACAAAGGAAGTTCTGTCTTCTCCCTGTATTCCTGTTGGGCCCAGAGTGATAATTCAATTACTATTGACTGAAGGATGAATAAGCAAACTGGGGTATTTGCACGATGTACTGGAGAAAACTGTCTAGATCATAAATGTGCTCTTGTCTTAAGAAATAATCAAAAGGAAGTAGATTACATTTATAGAATCTAGAATGTGAAACTGGAATATATCTTAGCAGTTGCTAATATGAACACTTAATTTTGAAAATCCACACTTGTTAAACATTTCCCAAGTACTAGGTACTTTAAGTGATTTATATATACCATCTCATTTAATTTTTATAACAAGATAGGGATTATTATCACTAATTTTGAGATTAAAAACACAGATTTGGAAAGGTAAGTAATTTGTTTAACTGACAATGCAAACTAAGGTAGACTCCCACAACCAATCTCTACAAAAGAATAACTGTCTCAAGAATAAAAAAGTTCCCAGGTCATCTGGGTTAACACGGGCTGAGCTGGCCCTAGAATCTTCTTTCTACATCATTTTGTCACTCTACAAAAGACCCTGAAGCACATGCAGAGTTTCTGAGAAATTATACAATAAGCAATAGAGTTACTCGAGTCTTAGCAGGGAGGTGGCGTGATGAAAGCGGCACTTCGTGTTAGTTTACCAGGGTTGCCATAACAAAGTACCGCAGACCAAGTGGCTTAAACAATGGGAATTTATTTTCTCACAGTTCTGGAGGTTGGAAGTCCAAGATCAAAGTTTGGCAGCTTTGGTTTCTCCTGAGACCTCTCTCCTGGGCTTGCAGATAGCTGCTTTTCGCTGTGTCCTCACATGCTCTTTCCCCTGTGCACACAGGCCCCTGGTGTCTCTGTGTGTGTTCAAATTCCCTCTTCTTTTAAAGACACTAGTCAAATTGGATTAGGACATGCCCTACCAGCCTCATTTCAACTTAATGAGGCCTTATCCCCAAATACTTTTACATTCTGAGGTACTGGGATTTAGGGTCCAATGTATGCATTTGGAGGGGGCATATTTCAGCCCATAACATGTTTCAATGACATAAACATATCAGTTAAACAAAGCAGCGTACAATTGTTAGTGGAGAAAAGTGGTGCTGGAGGAGTGAGGGAGAAAATCGGCCAGAGAAGTCCAGATGTGATATAAGATATGATATGCAGCCGGGCGCAGTGGCTCACACCTGTAATTCTAGCACTCTGGGAGGCCAAAGCGGGTGGATTGCCTGAGCTCAGGAGTTCGAGACCAGCCTGGGCAACACTGTGAAACCCTGTCTCTACTAAAATACAAAAAATTAGCTGGGCGTGGTGGTGGGCGCCCATAATCCCAGCTACTCAGGAGGCTGAGGCAGGAGAATTGCTTGAACCCGGGAGGCGGAGGTTGCAGTGAGCCAAGATCACGCCACTGCCCTTCAGCTTGGGCAACAGAGCGAGACTCCATCTCAAAAAAAAAAAAAAAAAGATATGATATGCATCTCAACTAGGAGGGTGAAGATTATAAAGGTGAGAGCATAGCTCCTTTAAGATGGAGCAGCTACCCTCATCTGATTATTTAAAAAGCTCCCCCCAACCCCTCACCAACATACACATACACACATTCTACATAAACGAAGCACAAGGATAACATCTAACCACTTCACATTTGGGAAGTACTAATCCAGATAAACCTGTCCATCTTAAGGATCAGGAAACTGGCCAGCCCAGTTTCACACAGTGCATTACAAGCAAAGCAAGAATGTCTCCTCACTCCCAAGCCAGTGTTCTAGTTTTCATTCCTTGACCACTCTGGTTTGCTGTTATTTTCCATTCTTTCACCTCTTGGTGGTCAAAACAAGTGGCCATTCTGGCCATATTTTAAGGTTAAGAAATTTTGGAGAAGGAGGAAATATTCATAATCACCACCTAGAAAGTACTTCATTGTACAAATTTGTAAGCTGAGGCCTTAAGATATAAATAACCCTCACCAAGTTACCCAGTAAGGGGAACAGCTGAAACTGAACATACCTCTTCACTTTCAACCAGGTACTCTTTCTTTACACCCTACTGGCATCCTCCCTGCCCCACCCCACCCCCCACATGCACTGGGGCTAAAAAGGAAATATAGCCAAAATTAAAATAACATATATATAATTTTAGTTTGGCTAAAATCTTAAGTTACCAAGTTACTGTTTGGAAGGACAGAGTAGATCCAAGATATGAATGTGAGGAAAACAAATAAGTGAATTTCTCCTTGGGATTCATCCAACAAAGCTGAAAAAATATCACTTTCATCTTTTGTAATTTTCTAGGTTTGAATCATAGTTATAAATTGTTTGCTTTCAAATATTAGATTGTTTAAAAAATTCCTCTTCCCACACAGACCATTATGAAATAATATCACACTGATAGGTGTTAAATATATGATGTGCATTTTCAGAAAATATGGAAGAATAATGTTCTGACTTCTACTTAAAAGAAACTGACAATGGTGATGTACTTATTGTTAACACGTTATAAATATATGTAACAATGTGGCACAAAATGCTAGGAAAAGAAGTGTGTTTTGATAACAGCATTACTTCTACAGCTTTTCTCTCTAGACTGGACCTTTTGCAAATATGCTCCCCAAGGTAGTATTTGTGTTTTGTTGAGGGTTCCACTCCCTCTTTAATTTCTGCCATTGCTGCCTTTTTTTAAGTGACAGTCAGTCAAATTTTCCACAGCAAGGAAAGCCATATCTTTTTTCTAAGGTAAACAGTTCAGGGAAAACACCCAGGAAAACCATAAAACTGGCTTAAGCGTTTAATGAGAGCCATTTTATTACTGGATAAAATTATCAGCATTCATGGCTTGCTTTGCTTTTCACTGAAAGCAATGACTATTTCAGGCAGCTGGTGAGATTGATCTGACAGTTTAAAATATGGAATTACTATGATCTTTAAGAGGAATAAATTGATGATAAGCTATATCATCAGGAGTTGCGGAAGCACAGAAGGGTGTACACCTGCTTCCAGGTGTTACTGTAAAGTTCGGCCACTAAATACGAGAGCAGCATTCTACAGTTCCTGAACTGGGTAACATGTAATAGGAATTCAGGGTTACCATTTTCTTCTCAGATCATAAGAAGTTTTAGAAATGTTATTTTAGACACTGTGATGGCAATTCATTTTTGAAAAGAACAGGAAACCTAGTCTTTTGCAGGATTAAGAACTCTGTAAATGGAGTGTATGCATTTGAAGGGAGTAGACTTGGGGGCTGTTAATCTTTTTTTGTGCCATGGACTCCTTTGGCAAGCTAGTGAAGGCTAGGGACCCCTTTATAGAGTATAACATTTTAAAATATATGAAATAAAATATTGGTTTATAAAGAAAGCTGATTATGGCCCAGGCATGGTGGTGGGCACCCGTAATCCCACCTACTCAGGGGATTACAGGAGAGGCAGGAGACTTGCTTGAACTTGGGAGGCAGAGGTTGCAGTGAGCCAAGATTGTACCACTGTGCTCCAGCCTGGGCAACAGAATGAGTCTCCATCTCAAAAAAACAAAACAAAACAAAAAGCCAATTATGTTGAAATACATGTAGCCATGGCAGTCTGCAGACCCTTTAAATAATATTTATGTGTGCATTGGAGCATTGCAGCACATTTTTCCCCTTCTACTTCTGTGGGGTACTCCAACATAGTTCCAAAGTTTCATGTAAAATTTTTGAGGAGAGAGGAACTTACATCACTATAAAGAGTAAAATGATGATAGAAAATCTTAAGTTCTTTTCGTACTACCTACTTCTGCTAGCATCATAATGAACATGTAGCACATCCTGAATATTTAGGGGTTACATACAATAAACTCAGGTTGAAATGAACTGAAAGTGCTGTCATTTGCTTCAAAATGAAATTTATATTGCCTCTACCTTTGAGTAACAAGATGGAGAACTGTGCCAAAAATACATTAGTAAAATCAATAAGCAGGTTTCAGTTGAGCTTCTGCAGATTAGATATAATGCCTCAATGGGTTCTTTGGAAAATACGAAATTAACAAAAACAATGTTATACTCTCCCCTTCATTTTGCCAATGAGAAATTGGACAGGAGGAAGTTAGACAACTGCAGCTAAACCATAGCCTGACAAATATGGTCAGGACCAGGAATAAAGTACAGAATGACTTTCCACTTCATGACATGTCTCCAGGAGGTAGGGAGAAAGGAAGGAAAAAGAAGCAGCTACTTAGTGTCAGGCAGAGAAGTAGATGAAGGGCACAGCCAGAAGCAAACTGAAGTCCATCTGACCACAGAAAGCACTCTCTCCTCTCACCATGCTGCCTGACTTGACCCGCACAGACTCACTGCTTCCATCCATGGAGGAGCCTGGCCTTCATTTGTGTAAAACTAAATCATTTTTATGTGAAGAGGATTTATGAGACATGGCTAATGGATTTTTAAATTTTAAAATGGTTTTTTTAAGTTTGAGGAAATATGAGTCAATAGTTCAATAATATTATTTTGGTCATTGAAAAGATATCATTTTGATTATGGTAATCAGCTGTTCTCTAAAACTCTAAGAATTGGAAAAGAAAAGGAAGTGACTTTTAGATGCAAAATGAAAGATTCATGTCAGGGTGAAGAAATACATCCTGAGAGCAGGGCTGTGAAAGATCCTTTTTTTGGATCGTCTATTATTATCACAAAATGTTTTACATATCTTTACATTGTGGAATTCTAATGATTCAAAGTCTATAAACCCTTATCTTAGGGAGCACAAAGACCAAGGAGTATGCTACAACTCAGAAACAAGTACTTAGCTAGGAGTCCAATAAAGGCAGGGAGGCAAACAGTTAATCTTTCAGAACTTCAAAGGACAACAGCAACAAGTCTACCAAGTAGAACATGAAGTAAAAAAGGTTCCAGAATGATGGCTCCTGGAACAGGTAACTGGGCTTCACTGAAGTGTACAATCAGGCCTAGCAACTGGCTAGGTAATGAATCCAAGAGTTTGGAAAGAACAAAGGCTAAATTCCCACCTACTAGGGCTGGAAATCAGCCAATTTTGGACTACTTCCTAGTAGTCACTAATTACCTTAGATAAAAGAACTCTGTTCTACAGACTCATTCATTTTTATGAATTTTTGTTTAGGTTTGGTTTTGGTTTGGGTTGTTTTTTATTTTGTTTTGCTTAGTGCACTGGTTATCCATTTTATGGATTTTTCTTTCTGTCTTTAAAAACAATTTTTCTTTCTGTCTTTAAAAACTCCCACTCTAGAAGAACCATCTAGCTTCTTTGCTCTTAGCATTTAAACATGTTGCAGAAAAACAACATACCCTGGAAGGCTAGTTTTAATTTAAGTCCATATTCTCAAAACCCACAGAGGCTCTCTACACTACAAGGCATCTTTCTAAGTTTGTTTGGTGGACTTGTATTCCCACCGGAAAAAGTCACTTTATTCCCTTCTCTCACTGAAGTTTCTCACCCCACCCCAACTCCCACTCTTAGCAGGCGACCTCATCTTCCTTCACTGAGAAAGCAGAAAGCACCAGAGGGAAGTTTCTCATCTTCCCACCATCAAATCTGCATATTTCCCTGCAAGTGCACTTGGGTTCCCCTTCTCCCTGCCACAAAGGAGGCAATGTTCCTCCTACTGTTACAGACCTGGCACCACCATGGCTCTCTGGATGCAAAATCCCTCTGCTCAAGGACTTTATTCTGATGGTCACGTCTCTCTTTCTTTCCTGAATCATCAAATTTTACTTTTTTTTTTTTTTTTTTTTTTGAGGGGGCCTCTCCATATAACCCCCCTGAGAAGTGTCTTTTCACCCCCCAACTCCCCGGGGGGTCACCTCTGTTTAAAAAGTCAGCTCACTGCAAGCTCCGCCTCCTGGGTTCAAGCCATTCTCCTGCCTCAGCCTCCCAAGTAGCTGGGACTACAGGCGCCCACCACCACGCCTGGCTAATTTTTTGTATTTTTTTTAGTAGAGATGGGGTTTCACCATGTTAGCCAGGATGGTCTTGATCTCCTGACCTCGTGATCCGCCCGCTTCGGCCTCCCAAAGTGCTGTGATTACAGGCGTGAGCCACTGAGCCCGGCCCAAATTTTACTTTCAACTGGATAATCTAATTGGCAAAATTGTTACAGTCTCTCTGTCGACTCCATATTCCTTTTCCCTGCTATGTCTCCATTTGGATGCTGTGTTTCACTGACAGACTTCTCTGGATACAGATACTTACCCTGTATCCAGGAGCCAGCTATCCTCATCACGCATTCCTCCCATCCCATTTACACTTCCTTCTTCTGTCTACCCCCACCACTCCATTGAACCTGCACTAATCAAGATCATTCATGACCTCCTAATTTCCAAATGTAGCAATCACTTTTCCGTCGTCATCTTATTCAACCTCTTTGTTTCCTCTAGAACCACTTTCCCTCCTTTGCTCCCACAACATCACCCTAATCCCTGGTTTTCCATCTAATTTCTTAGTTGCTTCTTTTTTTTTTTTTTTTTTTTGAATCGGAGTCTCGCTCTGTCACTCAGGCTGGACTGCAGTGGCGCGATATCGGCTCACTGCAAGCTCCGCCTCCCGGGTTCCCGCCATTCTCCTGCCTCAGCCTCCAGAGTAGCTGGGACTACAGGCGCCCGCCACAACGCCCGGCTAATTTTTTTCTATTTTTTTTAGTAGAGACGGGGTTTCACCGTGTTAGCCAGGATGGTCTCGATCTCCTGACCTTGTGATCCGCCCGCCTCAGCCTCCCAAAGTGCTGGGATTACAGGCGTGAGCCACCGCGCCCGGCCCTTAGTTGCTTCTTTGCAGGCTCATTAACAAATGCCACTCTCTGCCTGGAACTCTAGCGTGAGCCATGCCATTCTCACTCCACTTACCGCCTCCCGTAGATGGCTTTTTATCCGTCACATCTGTGCTTCAATTCTATGCCTCAGAGAGCCCTTCCCGTTCTCCGCCTTCCCATGTTATTCTCTATCATTGAAGCCCATTTGCTTCCTTTTTATAATTTATTATCTGTTTGTTTGTATACTTATTATCTGTCTCCACTGAGACGGAATGAACTATACCTGCTTTATTCACTCAGGTATGCCCTAAATGTAGCACAGTACCTAGCATGTAGCTGTTATTAATTAAAACTGACTGAATTAGCAAAGGAATAAATACATACTGCTCAGTGACCAACAATTCCTGATTGACATTTAACATCTGCATTTCTTGACATAGGAGGCAAAATTGGTAAGTGAAAAAGAAGAGTAGATATTATCTAAATAGCTTCATACAATACCTGTTCTTTTTCTAAGTATTAAAAAAATGCATTTTCCTACTCCTACTACTTTTCTAAGCATACTATATGTATTAATAAAATGGCATATAGAAATTATTTTTTCACAGAAACTTAAAATTCATATGAGAGGATTCTTTTCATTGTGATGATAAAAAGCGCTTGAAGATTCTTGTTATCTGTTTAAATTATATCTTAGATTGACAAATTGGCTTGGTTGATTAATATCTTATGTACCTATTAATATATAATAACAATTAATCAATATTAATTATTAAGATATATTATATGTAATATATGGTGTATTGAATAATTAATGATTTACCTGAATTAATTCATATTGATTATTAATTATATTAATGCATAGACTATATATTAATACTTGGGTATTAATTCATATAAATAGCTTATTAATACTTATTAATACATAACATATTGACCAACCAAATCAAATTTGTCAACCTAAAACATATTTTAAACAGATTGTAAGAATTTCTGCAAACAGTGAATGAGTTTCACAAATTTGATTCTTTCTTTTATTGCTTTTCATTGACAAAAAAGGCATCATTACAGACAATAATAAAGATGAGAGGGAAAAAATGCATGTAAATATTGTGAAGCTTTATATATAAAAAACGTAAATCTCTGGTTGTCACCAGCTCAAAAAGTAAGTACCAAGTAATAGATTATAAGTAAGCATCAAACAGATTTGCAACTAAATCTTTAATTTACCAAGAAGCCTCTTTTAAATTACAATCGTTGCTGTGACAAATCTTTCTAAAATGGGTCAGTGGCATTGTCTTCTAAGAATCAAGGATATAACAGTATTTTAAAGTTATTATCCGAACATGTATTACCATTGATCACTGAAAGTGAACTACAGAAATTTCCTAGTGTTATCTCTTTGAGATCTAAGTTCATGACCTCAGCAAATTTTAAATTCATCCACCTCTTCTTCATGGCAGTTGAATAAAAAGGAAGTTGATAACCTGTTTGAGTTTTGTGGTAGACACAACAGCGGCTAATGGATATTAAGAAATCATAATTATAGATGCAGCAGTCTATACAGAATGATCCCATAATTGTGTGCATCTTTAGACACTTTTCCCTGATTGCTTTTCATTAAATTCTTACATAATTGCTCCAAATTATTTTTCAATACTTTCATAATATTGCATCAAATACATGTTTTAAAAAGTCCACAAAATGAATTGCCTTTTTGTTTCAAAATTTAAAACACCATTTATCTGCCTCGAGACTATCCTAGGCAGACACTGTCTCTTCTTATAGATCCAAGAATTCTGCAAAAATGCTTTTTTCCATAAGGGGTGAACATCCCAGTTTACTGCCTGTGTACTGCATTTAACCTGCTTATCCTGTCAAAACTGTGGGCATAAAAGTATGGGGCAAATAAGAAGTGTGTCAATTTACTGACTGAAATTCAGAAGCCATGTGCTGACCTAACGTTTCTAGTGGCACAGTTGCATCCAGCAGTAAAACCTGACCTAGTATGCATTATTTATTACCACATCATAGTATGTATACTAAGTTAAGTGTATAACTAACATTGGGTTTTACCCCTGAGAAGGAGTATCTGCCTTATCATAAGCTACTGAATTATTTGGAAAGGTAAAATAATAATTTTTTTTGTCCAAATGATAAATCCAAGGTCAGAGTAACCATTTTGATACAAATGCTTTATGCCAACTGCCAGGTTTAGTAAGAGCCAGAAAGAGCCATAGGTTCTGTAGGTTATACTTAGAAAATTCTAAGAAAATTCTCTACTACCAACCTGAAAGCAAAACATTTGGTAAAATCAGTACTTTTTACATAATTCATGAAATGTGTTTATTTTGTATTTTTAGATAAAATGTAATATATTTTATTTTCTTAAAATAGTATACATACTACTGTACAAAATACTATATAGCTCCAAAATTGCACAACCTCCTCTATTACGTCAATCAGTAATCAAGTTATAAGGGCAGAACAATTGAGTTATTATGGAAACATGGACCAGGAGAGTGGACTTCCTGGGCCTTCTCTAATAATTTTTCTGATGTTAACTCCAATAGAAAGAGTGTGACAACCTCAAATAATACACACTAAAACTAAAAATATAAACCAATATATTTAAACATTTAAATACATCAAAATGCAAATCATAAGGCAGACATTAAAAAAAAGAAAAAACATTCGACTTTTCAACAGCTCTTTTTCACATCTGTAAAATGTGGATAGTAACACCTGCACTGCTAACTTATACAGTTATTGTGGAAATAAACAAAGTTCATAACCAATCTCTTTATCAACCACAAAGCCTGTGAAAATAAAAAAATACTGGGCCTCTGATTTTTTTCAAACTACATAATGAGAAAACAGCTTGTAAATTAAATAACAAAACAAAAACCTAAGCAAGTATAAGCTGAGTATCATAAATACATGAGTTTTCTGTACTGTAGAAGAATATATATTATGGACATTTGTTTACTAATTCAAAGCACACTGTTACCTAAAATACCGATTTTTTTTCTGAAGACTCCAGAAGTCAAGCAAATGAAGTGGAAGATTGGGGAAAAGGAAGCAGTTGATTCACAACTGCACATGCCAAAAAGGAGTGGGAAGAAAAATGAGAGCCAATTTGGTCTATTATCTTCAATGGAGAGTGATGGCTAAACTCTGACGCTGATAACTTTCAGCGTCAGGTGTCTGCTGAGTTTCTCTAAGCTCGTTTGAATTCATTTAATAAGTGATTAGACTGGTTAAGGGTAGCTTTACACATCTGCTTATGGTGAGCATTGAGTTGTTTATGCTTATTTCATTTTTTGTAAAAGGAAAGGTAAACTGTATTTTCAAGGTATGTTGTAAGATTTGCACTAAGAATCACAAAAAGAATAAAAAAACTTAGAATCACATAGCGAAAGTAGCAAATATATAATGCATCCTTTATTAACAGGCTAGTAATGGTTTCAGAGGACCAGAATAACCTCTGCTCTATTTACTGTCTTCTTTGGAAAGAACTCCAGAACCAACCTTTTGGTTCCCCCAACTATTTATTACCCTAATAGTCAAGGGGTAGAAGACAAAGAGTTGGCCAGAACTGAAGTTCATTTTCTCTAAATTGGTTGTTCACAACCAAGAATATTATTTTCCTCACAAAACTTTTTTTTTTAATAAGAAACAAAGTCTCGCTCTATCACCCAGGCATGAGTGCAGTGTGTGGTCATAGCTCACTGCAGCCTCAAACTCCTGTGTTCAAATGATCCCCCTGCCTCAGCCTCCCAAATTGCTGGATTACAGGTGCATGCCACCATATACAGCTGATTTTTTCAAAATTTTTAATAAAATTTTAATTAATCTTGCTATTTGACCAGGCTGGTCTCAAACTCTTGGGCTCAAGCCTGCCAAAGTGTTGGGATTACAGGTGTAAGCCACTGCACCCAGCCTTACAAAACTTAAACAGTCATCACACCACCCTTAGTCCTAACTATATCTTCTTTACATTATTCAGGCCAGGATGTCTCTGGGGCTGGGTTTTAGCCATCATCTCTGAACCCTCCAGTTTTCCCATCGTTTGTAAACTATTAGTCTAAGAGAATAAAAAATAATTTGCTCTCATTTTTCTACGTATTCTCACCCATTTTTAAGGGAAAGGTTTCAGTAAACACTAAAAATAACCCTCCAAAAATGAGAAAAACAATGTTTACAGAATTTCTACTTCCAGTTCAAAATTTCATCTATATTGTTAAGACTCTTAATATTCTTCAAAATTACTGAGGACCCCAAAAGGGCTATGATTATGTAAGTTATATCCGTTAATATCTATCATATTTGAAATTGAAACAGAAAATTTTTAAAAATCACATTGAAAGAGGCAATTCACAAACATAGACATATAAGTGGCCACTATGAAAATTGCTCAACTTTGTTCAAGAAAGAAATGTAAATTTAAGCAAGATACCATTTTCGTATATCAATTATCCAAGTTGTTGGATTTGTTGTCATTTGCTCTGTTTGATCATGGCACCCAGTATTGACATAGAAAACTCTACTCTCTTACATTGCTCATAAATGATTACCATATTCCTCAAGAACAAAATGTCAAAAATAATCACCAGCATTCCATGAGATTTTGCTAAATATTTTAAAGAATCTTCAAAACACCCAACTATTATTATTTCTATTTTACAGTTGAGAAGACAACATTTTAAGGATATAAAGTAATTGGATTATCATCTCACAACTTGTAAGTAGTAAAATTTTTGTTAGAACCTAGAAAATAAACTTTAAGAATCTACCATAAGGAAATAAACGAAAATGTATACAAGCATATATTAAAAAGGTACTAGATGAAATATTATTTATAATAGTGGAAAATTGTTATCAATCTAAATATCCAACAATTATTTATAATAGTGGAAAACTAATCTATCTAAATATCCAACAAGATATAATTGGCCAATACAACCTATATACAGACTAAAAATTTCATATAGTAAGAACAATACTCTTTTGCTCATGGATAGATTGCCATTACTTGCATTACACACAGTAGGGACTTAATAATATTTGTTAAATATGTGAATACAAAATAATGCATGATTATTAAAAAATCATGTTTTAACAATGTTCTCCCTCCCATGAATGAGGGAGAAGCATGTTACAAAAGAGCATGAACAGTGTGACCAGAATTTTGTAAAACTACATGTATATATAGAAACATATCTAGATGTATAAACATGTATATACATGAACTTCAATAGATATTTGTTGATTGAATTAAGGATTGAATTACATTTTAAAAGTACCTTGGGAGAAATAATAGGTAATATTTTCTTTTTCTGCCTTGCAATTTTCTATATTTAATGAAATTTTAAACAGTGAGTGTGATTTATCTTTATAATAAACAATAGTATTATAAAAACTAATCATTCTGGGAAATGTCATTAGGAATTTGGGAATAAAAGTAGTAAATATAGACACCCCACAACCCAATAAAAAATGACTTGCATCTGATTTTCTTATTATGTTTCACTTATTGCATTTGGCAATAAAAACAACAGATGTTACAGAAAAATGTCAAGCGTAATACTGTACAGTTAATTATTATTGGTGTTGAGTCTAGAACCTAGGTCACTTGGTTTCAGGCAAGCAATTTTTTCCATTACACCAAGTTGCTTGGAGTTCTAGAATACCAATGAATAAATGACTATGTGGGTGCTGCAATATCCACTGTTAGTTCCTTACTTATAAGTAAAATGATTTTCTAATTAATCATTTTATATTATCAGAAAACTCCAAAGTTCTAAGAAATACTGCATTTTCATGTAACATGCATTGTCTTTGGGGATTGGTGAGCTTCTTAAAGGTGTTTTTAAATTTGTGTGTGTTGGAATGGCATAATGTGCATTATTATAGGGAGGGGTCCATACCTGTCACAAGATTGTGAAAGTGTCTTTGATGGAAGAAAAGATGAAAAAGATGAAAAAAAGAAAGAAAAAGAAAAGAAAGAAAAAAACAAAAGAAAGAAAGAAAAGAGAAAGAAAGAGAAAGAGAAAGAAAAGAAAGAAAGAGAAAAAAAAGAAAGAAAGAAAGAGAAAGAAAAGAAAAGAAAGAGAAAGAAAAAAGAAAGAAAGAAAGTTAAAAATAACCAAAGCTATACAATCTGGAGCAAGAAGGAGGAAAAAACTGATGGTAAATAAAAGCAACAAGAGGAAAGGGAACCACAACTAATTCTGTCTTCCTCTTTTTTATTCATGGAACATAATTTTAATATGTAGATGATTCGATTTTATGACTGCTTTCTAAGTACCAGCACTAGAAAAGATAATGGGTTAAAAACATAAGCCAAATAACCTCTATGGAAAGAACATTTTCAGTTGCTAAAAATCTATTTAATAATTTTTCTTTTCCTAATTAAATGTAAATGCAAAACACTTCAGAATAACTTACTTTTTTTTTTTTTTTTTTTTTTTTTTGAGACAAAGCTTCGCTATTTTCGCCCAGGCAGGAGTGCAATGGCGCAATCTTGGCTCACTGCAAACTCCACCTCCTGGGTTCAAGCAATTCTCATGCCTCAGCCTCCCAAGTAGCTGGGATTACAGGCACCTGCCACCATGTCCAGCTAGTTTTTCTATTTTTAGTAGAGATGGGGGTTTCACCACGTTGGCCAGGCTGGTCTCGAACTCCTGTCCTCAAGTGATCCACCCGCCTCGGCCTCCCAAAGTGCTGGTATCACAGGCATGAGCCACTGCGCCCAGCCAGAATAACTTACTTTTTAAAAATACGTTAAAAAGATGCAACGTCTTATCTCAAAAAATATGCTTCCCCTAAGGGAAGTTTGTAAAACTCCTTTGAGCAAATGCACATTAAACACTTCTCTATGCATTTCACAATTATTGCTTAATTTAAAATTTAACTCTTCCGGAGCTAATGAAAGAAGTAAATACCTGTTTCTTATCCCAGCCTCTAACTTGATTGGCAAGGTGTAGGAACCTCTAAAATGTAACTTTAAAATTCTTAACAGAGCTTGTTTCACTACAGTCCTGTACAAATATCCCTTGAGCCACAATTCCAAATTTAAACAACAAAGAGAAACAGAAATACAAATCTTCTTTGAACCCAAATTATGTTGGCAAATCTAACTTTAGAATTGACACCCATTCAAACAG
Source organism: Hylobates moloch (assembly GCF_009828535.3). Lineage (NCBI taxonomy): Eukaryota > Metazoa > Chordata > Mammalia > Primates > Hylobatidae > Hylobates > Hylobates moloch. Next base: position 26,625,801 of record NW_026652293.1, read on the forward strand.
TATGCCTCTAATACTCTCCATCTGCCTTAGCTAAATAAATGCTGACATCATCAACCCATATGAGGAGTATTTCTTGTTCTGGTTTTGGAGGTGAATTTATTTTTAAGACTAAAATGATTATAAATTGTAGGAGACAGATACATTCATCCACTGACACTTTAAAGTCAAATACCTTTTTTTTCTGTTTTTTTGGAAACAAAATTACTAAAATATCCACACTCAAAATTTAACTATGTAATTTGATCAAATATTTTCAAGTATCTAGTTTTGAGCTTTTTTTTTTTTCTCCTGGCAAGCCAAGTAACTTAGGGGAAGGGTAGATCATCAGAACACCAGTCCGTTTACAGTTAATTTTTCAATAATCCTCTTTCTTTCGCATAATTCTGCAAAATATTGACTAGCCAGGAAAGCGTCCCATAAGTAACCAAAATGACCAATTTTTAGAAATTTAAAGTTAAGTGAGTCAACGAAGTCTCTCGCTAAAGATCGCTAGGGCTGTCAAACAGCACAGCATGCTGCTGCTCAAGTTTGGGGATCAGTAACCATTGGGTGTCATCACGTGGAACGCTAATAAGCGCCACCTCACCGCCGTTTTGAATGCTAACTTTCTGGGACTCCAACCCAAAGAAACACCTTAATCTTTGACTCCACAGTGCATTTAGATCCAGGAAGGCAAATCCGCGTGGGTTAGAAGAAAACTGAGGTCCTAATCTGTGTTCCATTTCAAAAGGCAGAGGACAGGCTGACTTTTTAAAGCAGCGAGGTTTCCCCTCCGTCCGTCCTTCCTTCCAAGTAAACTACCAAGTAAAAGCTAAGGAGGGTGGGAGAGGGAAGTGGAGCAGGGGAAGAATAAATATATTGCTTACAGTTCCCAGAGTTACCTGAGAATCTTCAGGCTCCTCAATGCCTCTAGCTTTCTGTCAGGATCCTTTTTCAGCTCCGGACTTAGAGAAAGTCTTATCCTGGGTAGGAGGGGCTAAAATATGGGCTGGTCTCCTTGCGCTTTTGCAGATGTTTTAAGGTGGAATTAAAGGGGAAGAGGGAGAACACTCTCTTCTCGTAGAAGCTAATACTGTAAATGTAAATGCTTAGTTATTAGAACCAGGAGTTTGATGTCAGAAAATATGCTTAAATAATATGTAAATTAACCAGTCCTAAATTCCATGAGTGCTGCTGTGGTTTTCTGTGTGTGCGATGTGTGTGTTTGTGTGTGTGTGTGTGTGGGTGCGCGCGCGCGCGTCTGAAATTGCTACTTGTCCTTAAGTAGTAACTACTTCCTCCTTTTTTCCAAAGGAGAACAAAATTGAAAAGACAGTGAATAATCTAGAGCATTTTTGCATTATTTAAAAAGGCAAAGTTTATAACAGACCCCAAATATAAAAATGTACACTTTTTAAAAATGAATATCAGACCACTTTAAAAATCAAATCTGTTCAAATATTTCCACTCCAGACTCAGAACACCTGTGTTGATAATAATTTCTTTGTAAATTTAAGATTAAAGGCATACCAAATAATGTAATATATATGTTGAGATTTAGGGAAGAAAATGAAATCAGATTGAATTCCAAATTTGCAATGTAAATCCCAATACCTTATAGCACTGTAATGAAGAAGGTGCACTGTTTAAATGTACCCAAATTCCAGAAGAATCAATTCATGTTTTTAAAGATTGACATGTTCATTTAGTATATCTTGTTTTTCAAACACAGGATCTTGTTTTTGCCTTTAATTAAATACTGAACTCACTCTCCTAACTCTCTTACAACATTTTCAAAGAATATAATTTCATTAAATCTTCTGGAATATCTGCTTTCTGTAGCCCAACTTTCAACTCTTATTTGTTTTTATTTTTTTCCCTTAAATTCAACCTGGCATATTATAAATCTCTCCTAGAAAAAAAAAAAAAAAAAAAAGCCAGTAATGTCTTTTTTACGAAGGATAGATTTATAATAAAAATTTTTCAGGCTGGGCACGGTGGCTCACGCCTGTAATCCCAGCACTTTGGGAGGCCAAGGCGGGAGGATCACGAGGTCAGGAGATCGAGACCATCCTGGTTAACACGGTGAAACCCCCGTCTCTACTAAAAATACAAAAAATTAGCCGGGCATGGTGGTGGGCGCCTGTAGTCCCAGCTACTTGGGAGGCTGAGGCAGGAGAATGGCGTGAACCCGGGAGGCAGAGCTTGCAGTGAGCCGAGATTGTGCCACTGCACTCCAGCCTGGGCGACAGAGAGAGACTCTGTCTCAAAAAAAAAAAAAAAAAAAATTCTCTTTCCAAAGAAATCCCTGAATTTCTAGAAAAGGAGGTGTATGTTAAATAGAGGAGCAGAGAGCACACTGGTAGTTTTCACCTCTTTCCCCCAGACACAACTGGTGAAAGAAAGAATCTATACTGCAGGGCATGTTCGTTCTAAGACTCTAATAAAAAAGACTCCCTGGAAAAGCAGCTTCGCAGTGCTTATAGAGCACAAAAAAAGGGCTCTAGTGCTTTTCTGATAACAAAAAGTTACAACTGTCAATATTTCCAGATGATATCCAATAGTGTGTCATGCATTAAAGATAAAAAAATTATTTAAACGCTTTTAAAGAAAATGTCATTTTACGTTATGGTTAGGGTTAAAATATATGGGGAGAAGTTTGTCTCTTTCCAGCCTTACTAAATGAGGCTGATTTATCTCCACCTTTATAATGAATAAAGGCTGCTGCAGGTATGTCTTCTCTCTGAAATCAGTGCAGATCAAATCCCATTTACCCATTTTGGGGTTCTATGGCCTCCTTATCTCATCTATTTTGGCTCACTACTTGTGATCTATTGTTCACATAGACCCCTAGGTGGATAGTACAAGTTCAGATTTGCCGTCTTCACTTTGTCCAATTTCCTCCAAAAATATTTTCAGCATTGACCTACTGGCTTCAAAAACCTCCGCTTCCACCTTAGGTAAGATAGGCCCTGACTTCCATAGCGTGCTTCAGTCTATAGGATCAATTAGGTCTGAAGACCCCTCTTCACTTGATTTGTCCATCAACAAAGATTAGTCATCGGGGACCCATCTGAAACTGAGCAATATCATAGCAGCTTCTTTGAATCCAATTCTACCATTTGCACTATTTCCAGCTAATAAGTTTCATGCAGTTTGCTAGTAATTTTCCACATCTTTAACATTTTAGAAAGAGAATAATAAACTAAGAACTAGATAAGTAATCAAAAGGAACAACCCCAAAACTGGCCAAATTAACTAACAAAGAACACCTACTTGTCAAAAGCCATGGCTCAAAAACCCCAGGGGGTTGGGAGGGGGAACCCTGATGTTTGTATGATTGATTTTTCTTTCTTTCTTTTTTTTAATTTTACTTTAAGTTCTAGGGTACATGTGCACAACGTGCAGGTTTGTTACATAGGTATACATGTGCCATGTTGGTTTACTGCACCCATTAACTCGTCATTTACATTAGGTATTTCTCCTAATGCTATCCCTCCCCCTGCCCCTCATCCCACGACAGGCCCCTGTGTGTGAGGTTCCCCGCCCTGTGTCCAAGTGTTCTCATTGTTCAATTACCACCTATGAGTGAGAACATGAGGTGTTTGGTTTTCTGCCCTTGTGATAGTTTGTTCAGAATGATGGTTTCCAGGTTCATCCATGTCCCTGCAAAGGACATGAATTCATCATTTTTTATGGCTGCATAGTATTCCATGGTGTATATGTGCCACATTTTCTTAATCCAGTCTATCATTGATGGACATTTGGGTTGGTTCCAAGTTTTTGCTATTGTGAATAGTGCCACAATAAATATACGTGTGCATGTGTCTTTACAGTAGCACAATTTATAATCCTTTGGGTATATACCCAGAAATGGGATGGGTGGGTCAAATGGTATTTCTAGTTCTAGATCCTTGAGGAATCACCACACTGTCTTCCACAATAGTTGAACTAGTTTACATTCCCACCAACAGTGTAAAAACGTTCCTATTTCTCCACATCCTCTCCAGCATCTGTTGTTTCCTGACTTTTTAATGATGGTCATTCTAACTGGTGTGAGATGGTATCTCATTGTGGTTTTGATTTGCATTTCTCTGATGACCAGTGATGATGAGCATTTTTTCATGTGTCTGTTGGCTGCATAAATGTCTTCTTTTGAATGATTTTTCTTTCTTTATGCCGAGCTGTTTTCTGTTATCTGTCTTACTATTTCCAATTCACCTATCTTGTGCTCTAACTATATGAAACTGCTTTGTTTCCCATAAACTTGAGCAAAGGTAATGAGATAGTGTATGAGAGTTAAATCTGGATAGAAAATGAAGATGATTAGCCAGCATAGGGTACTAAGAGAGAGTTGAAGAGGGAATCTAATCCAGATTGCAGGTAAAATCAGAAAATGGCTACCAATCAGCTAATTTACTTATAATAATGTATCCTTCTATTCCATAGGCTATGCTTGAGTCTTCTGGTCCAACTGTATTTATAGTAAAATAATAAGTTGATATTTTTGCTACTTATTTGTATCTGTGAATATAATTAACATGAATCATTTCTCTTTTTAGGTATTAACAAAATTAATCAGGTTAGTAAAATAGCAAGTCACAGAAAATGATTTTCTCACCTTGTCAAGTTTTCTGGCATCCCACTGATTGACCTCTACCTTTCATTCAAACTAACACAGAGACTATTCTCCTTGCACATGGTTTCCCTAAATTCCACTAGAATAATACCATTCATCCTGCAAGGCTTAGCTCTGGAAAATTTCCCTACCCTTTTCCCTCTCCAGCAGAATTCATTATTCTACTTGTATGAAAATGCTCATTAGAGCACTGATCATGTATTATACTTGGCTATACAAGAAAAAAATATTTTATGTTCCATCAGGGCATGAGGCAAGTCTTTTTCATTTTAATAAACCCTCTTTTCACCTGAAGTTTATAACACATTAGGAGCTCAATGGATGTTTGTTGAATTTGTTTTCTGTGATATCAGGGTCAAAGATATCTTAAACCTGACACCTAAATAGCACTCTACCTGCCACTGCCATCTCCATCATTACTGAAGAATAGACATTTTATTTTTTTAATACCCTCCAATCCACACACACACTGATAAATTACTGACAATATAAAACTAACAAGAAGTAAGGGTGAAATGGACCCTAATTAAAATGTATTTACCATGAATTTAAAAATCAGATGTTATGATGAAACTACAGTTCTCAGGAGAGCGTATCTATGAACAATAAGACCTATATTTTATAGCTAAATATCTACTAGTAGTTACACCTACATTTGCAAAGATCTTTTGACCTAAACAATGGAAGCAATACTTTTCTCTTACTTTGAATTGAACTCATTAAACAAATTATTACTGCTTAATTAAACTTTTCCCTCCTTTTTTAATATATTAAGAAAACTATAACAAATAAATTACTACTAATATTGACTGTTACTTCTTTACATAGCGCCTACAATGGGCCAGGTACTTGTGTTAGTACTACATTTGTTATATCACTAACCATTATATTCATGAAATGAGACATTATTATCTTTATTTAAAATCTCAATATTCAGTAAGCATATAAAATTTGTAGTGAGGCTGGGATTTTAATCAAGTCTGTCCAACTCCAAAGCCCACAATTTTTCTAGTGTATCACACTGTCTCATAGAAAGTTTTGTTTGGTCATCTTTTCAGCCTTGTCCCAAGTCAACCAAATCTCTGACTGTTAGGGAGCAGTAGTAGTGGAGTTACTAATAGATAATTAAAGCCTCCATTATCCTAAGCACCCAGGCTGGGAACCTTCTACTATTCTCTTCCACATCAGCAGTGGTCACAGTCTTGTCCCTTTTCTTCCTTCAACCCACCCAACTCCTTTATTTGTCTTCTGGTTTCTATCTTCACGTTTTTATATCTGCATTTTCCTGTCCATTTTACTATCAAAATATTAACTTGTACTCTTGCTTTACTATTACTTACCTATACTACCATATGATCTTTACTCCTGCATCTCCTTTTCAGTCTTAAAATCATCCTAGGCTTGACTAACAGATAGACATTCCTACAATTCAGGTCATTTCACTACCCTACCCGTACCACCCACTTCCGTATACCACCTATTGATTTATATTACTACACTTTAAAAATACCTCTTTTCCTTTTGCAGATGAAGTAGAAGTAAAAATTAAATCAGAATACTCTCAGATTTTATCACAAATTACAAATAGTCATACTGTCAACAATAAATATGACTTAACACACATTAGAAAATTTTGGCTACAGACAAACCATGTTCAGGACCTTTTGATAAAACTGAGTTGTCCTAATTCATTTTACCTACTTGTGGCAATAATTTTACACGTTGTTTTCTGCTCTCTAAGAGCCCTCTAAATTTGCTAAAGGCATGTCTAGTTTTAGTAATTCTGTAGGAATGGGCACGAGCTCAATTACTCACCTCAGAAACTGACTGGCAGGCACTTTGCAGGGCTTTAAAAATACTTGTGCTCTTGGAGTTTAAATGTACTGACGACAGTAAGAAAGGCAGAGCCTGTGTCCTTTGCTTTGAGGTAATCCTGAGTAGGAAGAATTACTGCTAAGTGAATTTCCAGTGCCTCCCATGTAGCTGAGCTCTGATAGATGTCAGTAGAGAATTTTTATAGAAGATTTGGTTGTCTAGGGCTAAGATAATAACACTATTCCTACACTTATATTTATAAAACCAATGACTGAGCAGCTTCAAAAGCTCTTTACTACTTGATTCCCATAATAAATCTCCTCTTATATGTGTGTGTGTGTGTGTGTGTGTATGTATGTATATGTGTGTGTATATATACATATATAGTCTATTGATTGTGATAGAATGTGTGTATATGTGTATGTATATATATATATTCTATTGGTTATGAATATATATATTCTATTGGTTATGAATATATATATTCTATTGGTTATGATTCCCTAGAAAACCCTGACTAATACACCTGTTGAGATATTTTTACATCCCAGAAAATAGTAAGATAGTCCAAGAACTGAATTTAAAATAAAAGATGAATATCCTAACGAGTTGCCTATCCATTTTTGCTTATAACTTGCTACAGTTAAAGAAAGCACTGTAATGTCAGATAACATTGTGATTTATCACTAAGATATTAAAAAAAGGTTATGATTCTTTTCCTCTAAATCACAGTCTAAAATGACAAACTCCCTTTCCTTTGGCTCTCTAAATAGTTCCATTTTCCTTAATAGCCATTCTGATATTTGTATTAAACATGGGTAGCAAGGTTTAGGTTATGTATGATCATTTATTTTGGAATGTTCCACCAACTCTCGCACAGTATTCTCTTTGGATATGATATTTGCTTAATAAATATTACCCATTCACCCAATAAATGATTCATTTATTTGATCATTTATTCACAGTGATGTTCAAAAGCCTGTGATAGGAAAACTTTTAGAATTTTGTAATGTGTCCTCTGCTTCTAAGTCCTCAAACAGTCAGATGCGAGTGCTTAGGGAAGTCCTCCTAGTATATGGGTGACATATACTGGAACTGTGTGTGACTTCTGGGATAAGCTAGGGTTATAGGTCAGGTCCTGTCAGCATGGCCACAGCCTACAGTGTTACCATTTCACTATAAAAAATAGGAAACCATTGGCTCTAAGAAGGTAGGTGATTTATCCAAAATTAAACATCAGAGGAGGACAAACCAAGCCTTTGACTTCAATTTACTTATCTCTTTCTATAGCCATTTCCCATTGCCTACTCACAGATAAATTAATTGAGCATTAGAAGTCAAAGCTTCCAAGCAAATAGGAAATGGAAAATAAAAGCTAGTTTTTATCTACACGTAATTTGTTTCCTGATAAGTTTTTTTAAAATTTATATTAGAAAGGTAACAAACTCATTGTTAAACATTTTGAGAATGAATGTACCAATTTTGTGTTTCATTCTTGTGTCTATGTGTATTTTTTTCTTTCTCCATTCCAAATCATGACTTTATGTTCCATTGTCAAGGAATCTTTTTAGTTTGTACAACTACTGCAGCACCCTGTACAAAACATGGAGATTATTACACTCCCCTTCCAACTTCCCACCATGATTCTTCCCAATTATGTTTGCATAGCCCAAATTCTTATGGAGAATTCTGAGAAGAAGCAAAGCACTCAGGCAAGATAGGAAGGATTCAGGCAATTCATCTATTTAGACTCAGTATCAGCAACCCTCATTCCTCACATTAACAGCAGGTAGCAAGACTTCTGAGGAATGGCTACCTGGCCACATGGTAGAAGATAACTTGTGTAAGATTGATGAAATAGATACTTGATTTAGAATTAGGAATTTAGTGCTTTATACACGGTAATGCAAAATATTACATAGTAATATGTAATATATAGGAATACATAATGTATAGTAATACATAATACATAGTAATGCATAAGTACAACATAGCAATATATATTAAGTATGTATTTAATAAGATTTATAAATATTTAATCTTCAAATTGCCATTTACCTTATAAAATAATGCCTTACTAGGAAAGTCAGTTTATTCTTACTGGGAAACAATTTTACCATATGAAAATTTGAAGAACTATTTGAGGAGAAATGAAGAGATTTTGGATTACAAAATGCATGGTGTCCTTGGTAACATTGGACTATATTTGCAGGAGTTCCCAAGACTCATGCTTGGTGCAGAGGTAGGAGAATAGTTCTTAAATTTCAAGGCAGAATATGGCTTGAGCATGGATCTACCATTAGTAACCAGCGTATTACCAACTCAGAAGATTCGATTCAAATGTTTGAGGCTTTACAAGATCCATAGGACACTTGCATAGCTTGCAGAAATTGAAGGGGAAAGAAGTTTCAATAATGCCTGAAATTAAAATTCCTAGCCAGATGGGGGTTAGGAGCAGTTTAACTTTGACTTATCAAAAGAAATGTGGCATTTCTTCATCCTGTGCTGTAGAATAGAAGTCATACCCATTGTATCTAGTTACACAAGAGAAAGATAATTTTAAAAATCACATATCCCACCACCCAAATATAACAGCAGTTAGCGTTTTGTTGTCTATAATTTTTTTAAAAAATTTATGCTGGTAGATATAATTTTGATAGGATTATACACTATTTTGTCATCTCTGTTTTTCTCTATTTACAGTTTGTTGGAAACATCTCCAAGACCATAAAATATTTTTAGTGGTTGTATAATATTACAGTGTGTGGACACACAATAATTTATTAAAGAATCACTTATTTTAAGGTGTTATACTGTTTTCAACATTTTCGCTTTTGCAAACAAAACTTTGATAAACATTTAACAATCTCAGCTCAAGTCCACAATGAAGTGAAAAGGCAAGGCCGGGTGTGGTGGCTCACGCCTGTAATCCCAGCACTTTGGGAGGCCGAGGCAGGCGGATCACAAGATTGGGAGTTCGAGACTAGCCTGACCAACATGGTGAAACCCTGTCTCTACTAAAAATAAAAAAATTAGCTGGGTGTGGTGGTGTGTGCCTGTAACCCCAGCTACTCAGGAGGCTGAGGCAGGAGAACGGCGTGAACCCGGGAGGTGGAGCTGCAGTGAGCCAAGATCACGCCACTGCACTCCAGCCTGGGCGACAGAGTGAGACTCCATCAAAAAAAAAGGAAGGAAGGAAGGAAGGAAGGAAGGAAGGAAGGAAGGAAGAAAGAAAGAAAGAAAGAAAGAAAGAAAGAAAGAAAGAAAGAAAGAAAGAAAGAGAAAGAAAGAAAGAAAGAAAGAAAATAAAAGGCAAGCTTCAAAGTGAGAGGTCATTAGAACGTTAACATTTTTACGTCTCCTTGCAGAAAGCAGCCTGGATCATGCAGATGGAGGAAGATTCTGGACATCCAAAGGAACCTGGGTAGAAAGGGAGGATTGGATGCAAGAACAGGGAGAATGAACATGAGAGGAGAATAGCAACCATTTATCAATGGTCTGGAAAACATATTTATTCTCATTTAATTTTTAATTGCACTGCAGCAAGTTATTACCTACATTGTACAAATGAGGCCTAAAATGATCAAATTGCCTAAGTCAATTTACAAAGTGTTAAAACACAGATCTAAACTCAAGTTTTCCTGATTTCAAAGCCCATGGTGTGTGTTTGCTTGTTTCCTTCATCATTTTGCATAAGCAGGACTTAACCCAATAATAACAGTGTTCATGAAGTTTTAAAATATGTAACGAATGATGAAGGAAGCAAGATGTTTAAGCTTCTGAAAAAAACTCTTCTTGGTATACTAGTAAGAGATGTGCTTGTCTTACTCTTCTCCAGGTTAATATTAAACTCACAAACCTTCTTAAACCTGCTTTATGCAGAGATGGCATTACATTTTCCTGTTACCAAAGCTCTCTTCCACCAGAGGAATGAACGAGGAATAAAGTTAAAAGGGAATCATTACTCATCAACTTTTCTTATAACCTATTACTTCTCTTTACTTCTATTTGTAAAGACAAAAATACAATGCCTACTATATGAAAGAAACATGTTTTCAGAAATGTTCACTTGATCATTATTTTCTAAATAGTTTCAATCTAAATGAATATATACTCAGCTATTTTATTTTATGTGTATGTTCTTTAGAAAAATTACAAGTCAGGGAAGTCTTAAAATAGGAGGTTTTCAGTTTCTGTTCCTATTCTGAGGCCATGTTCAGCATCTTTTTATGAAAACATAATGACTCATGAGAGTGGTCATCAGGGCATTCTGCTGGGGTATATTTCCAAAGCTAACAGCCATCATGCAAAGGAATACTCACTGAGAAACATCTGCCCTCTTTTAATGAATAAGCAACTATCAATAATATGGCTTCTTCATAAATAGGGAGGTTAAGCCTCCTTCTAGTCTATCCTAAACAGCTCAGCTGTGGAATTAAGGCATATTTCAAGCTCTTTAAGTGACTTTGGGGATGCTTGGTTCACAGGTGAAGGCTGTACCAATTTTCATCCCGTCTCTGCTATAGTTAGAGCTGGGTCTACAAAATTTAGTATCTGTAACATTATTTATTTGACAAAATGTGTAAGTTTGTGGACAAACTAGAAAAATGAGAAAAATCATATATAGAATAATGATATTAACTGTCCTTTCAGAGGAATTCTAAGGTTTACCATTTACTGTAGGATTATGGATTTAAACATTGGTGTTAAAATAGCATTCCAAATTTGTATATGAATTATTTTGTTTTTGTTTATTAGTGGATGAAGGAGGGAAGAGATCTCCTGATCCCTGATATCCAAAAGTGTGGGATTCATGGCTTAAAACCTTTTTTCAGAAGAGCTAGGAAACTTTTACTCTCTTAAAACTCTTTTTGCAATACAAATGTTTTCAACCTCATAAGGAGCGTGATCATCAAGAAGGAAGACTTCATTAGATTGCATAATAATGTGATAAATCATTATCCCAAACTTCCATTTGTTGTCTCTTCAGTTGATACAATCTGCCAGACAGCATTTCCTTACTGCCCAGATTTAGAGCAATCTGATGTATTTTTCGTCACACACACACATACACACAGACGTACACACACACATGGGCTCCCCTCTTTTCCTCATTTTCCCTCCATATCTTTTTCTAACAGTAGGCAATATGATCATCATCACTTTAGTACACAAATATCTTGTCACTTTCCTTCCATGGCTCACCAATTCCTTTAGAATGCTACCTGTTCTCTTTAACATGGTCTCAGAATATCTGGTCCCAGCCTGATTCAAGTCAGCCTCACCTGTTTCTCCTTACTCCAGGGCATTACTGTACTTCTTTCAATTTCAAGAACATCCCGTACTCTTTCCTATCAATTACTTTCACACATAGCCCATTCCTTTCCCACCAGCTCTGCCTTGCTGATGCCTGCTTGACTTTCAATTTTCAATTTAAAGTTCACTTCCTCCTGAAAGGTCTTACCATGTCAACATCCCCCTTTCCTCTGCCCAAAGTCTAGCTTCTGTCCTTTTGTTCCTTTTCACCAGTAATTCTCCATCTTAAAACTTCTCATCACTTATGCAACACTTACATTTCCTACCGGTTTTATAGACTAGACAATAAGCTCTTGGAGGGAAGGGACTGTTTTTTGCTCTGTTATATAAGCAATTCCCAACATGATGCCTGCACATGTTGATAATTGATATTCAATAAATATTTTCAAAGGAATGAATCCCCTCTACTTAGTATTCTAAGTCCTTTTTTCCTCTTGTGGTTTTAAAATTCTGGAGAGTAGACTCAATAGTTCATCTCAATTAATTCAAAAGGCAATGTGATGAATTGACACCATAATTTCCAAAGCTATATTCTGTATTTAATATATGATAATGTGCTTTCCTCTAATGCTTCTCCTTTGTGTTACCCAATCATGCTCCCTAATTCTGGTTGAGCTTTTTTTTAAGATAAGGCATGATGCTTGAATTCTGGGTCATAATTAACATCAACTAGTATGCTGCTATTTATCATATCAATTTTAAGAATGGACTTGGAAGACTCTGTAACATACTTGAATTTGATGATTGAGGACAGCAGTGTTTCTTGGCCATTTATGAAGGGTGTGACACACTGAAATCATTAAAATTAGAGTAAACAGATGAATTTTATCAAATGATTGCTATAGAGGAAACCACAACAGAAAACTGATCAGCCTCACCCTAAGCAATTTAAAAAATATCAGATGGTTACGTTGAGCAATGCTTACTGAAACTAAAAAGCAAAGTCACAAACATTTCCAGGCCTTGAAAACAAAAAAAAATGCACTTTGTATGCACAAAATCTGGAAAAGGTTTCTAATTATATACTTGTATATGTATGCATACATTTATGTATATATATGCACATTTGTGCATCCAGAAATGGTCTCTTGCAGGGCCAATTTTGAAATAAGAAGATGAAAGGAAAGAGAGGGTTAGATAGAGGACAGAAGTGGCTCTAATTCAAAGAATTTTATTAATTTAGAGAGGACAATGATCCTTGAGATCACCTAAGAAAATTCTTACCAGTTTACTGGTAAGGTGAGGAACTGAGACATGGATTGTGCACTGATCTGCATTCACCCATTCCACGATTTTTAAATGGACATTAGAATGTTTAAAATTTGTAATGAACGTTAAGCAGCGTTTAGCCCTTCTTCAAATTAGATGTCATACCAAATTCCCTAAGGCTCTTGAAATCCATTCTTAGTCCTGAAGTTATATTTGAATGAACTCTCTCCTTGTTATTTCACATCTAATGAGATTTTAAGTTCTGTTGTTTTATCCTACTCAATATCACTTAAATTATTTTTTTCTTTTTTTCTATTTCCAGGATCCCCACTCTATTCTTCATAACTCCACAACTGGCGGATGTCATAAACTCCTCACTGGTCTCTCTGTAATTCAGCCTGTAAAAAGTAGCCAGAGTAGTAAGAATAACTATCTCAATAATCATTTTCATCCTAATGTATTACAGTTATCCTACCACTCAAAAGCTTACATGGCTCTTCATTGCCTACAAAATCAAAAAAAGTTCATAGCAATCAAGAACTGTCTGCCCTCCAGCAGGAAATTTTCCTTTCTTCACACACATTAATGTGTTCAACCTCGTCCACTCTGTGCACGGGCAAATTGGATAGAATATGTAGGTAGTGGGAAGACCTCAACATTGTTTCCCATCCTTGCCTATCATCAGATGTATGACCTTGGTACTACCTTTTATCCATTCTGAGCTCAAGTTTATTCATATCTAAAGGGTATATGTGTTTATTTTCTACTACATTGACTTACTGTGAAAATTAATACACATAATTTAAGTAAAGCACCTGCCATATATTATATATATTTGTACATTTTAACTATTACGATTTTATATATTTGCTCTGCCTAATTTCACAAAGGATTTGAGTAAACCATTAACTACATATGCTTTCATTCATTTATGCAATCAATAAACATATACTGAGTACTTTTTTCATTTTGGACACTATGTTAGTTAATTGGGATACAAAGAAGAATACGACATAGGCCCTCGCCCTGTGAAACCTCACATAGGTGCAACATATAAAAATACAGACATAAAGCAATGTGAGTATCTAGAAAAAGCAATACTGTGTATTAGAGGACTGGTGAGTAAAGACTCCTAAACTGCCAAGATTTGGGAGCTGGGTCAAGGAAGATGGGACACAATTTCAATCAGTGGGCAAAGATGAGTAAAAGCTATGAAGGCAAAGAAAGAAAACAGAAGGCTATCACAAGTAGATGAATAGAATACTATAATAGTCATTATTATTATTATCATTATTAATTATTAAAGGCCTACATCAGAAAACATTGCCTCAGTTCCAAGCTAACTTCTGGTTACCTTACTTAAAGCAAATTGTGTATTAAATTCTAACTTTGCCCCAATTTATCTGTGACTGAGTCCTTACAACTATGCCCACACCTTGGCCCCGGGCGCTCTCCTCTCTGAGCTAGTTCTCAGCTTCTATGTACCTCAGAATTGCGTTTTAAGTTCCTGAAGTCCTTCCTTCTTGGGTTCCTTATTCATCTTGCTTGCTTACCCATTTTGTTTCTTGTCTTCTCCTTGACCACACTGGCCTCCCAGGGTTTTGAATTCAGCCTGTCTTATGGGAATAGTTCCACCAGACTAGGATCTTCCCAACCACACACCCCTGTGTGTATGACTTCAGGTCTCAGTTTAAATGCCACCTCTTCAAAGAGCATTTCCCTACCCACTTCCTTTCCTCATCCCCAAATTTTAAAGAACAAGTCAGTCTCTTTCTTCCATTATTATTCACTTTCATTTTTTGCATTGCAATTGTTATATGGTGATTTTCTCATTTGCTTCTTTGTTCTCTGTTTATTTTCTCATTCCTTCTGCTAGGATATAAGTTATATACAGTTTGGGGCCTCACCTCTTGTGCCTAGAACACTTCTTGGAACATAATAAATGATCAATAAGCATTAGATTAATGAATGAATAAGTGAATCACTACCTCTACGCTGGCAGCTGACTCCTAAATTTCTGCCTTTCAGACTCTCATAGCCACTAGATTTCTGTTTCACTAGACTCTTAATTTTAAAATCTCAAGACCTGCCCATTGGTTGTCACACAAGTCCCTACACCCACACAAGCCTAAATTCAACCTTCTCCGTCTCAACTCTTAACTCATATTTTATTGATCAGCAATTTGACCCTCTTTTTACTTTAGCTAACAGCATTTGTCATCCTTCAACCAAATTTACTAATAGCATGAACAATTACCTAGACTTAGCTATAGGAGTATAATTTATTTCCATTATTACCTTAAGGTTCTGGTTTAAAACTCCACTATTCTCAACATTTTTCTCTAATCACCTTCTAAGAACAGTTTCTTGTCATTAGGGCCTTTATCAGTTTATTCAAGCTGAACCAAATTGTAATTATTACCGTGTTGAATTTATTTTTTTAATGTCACTGAACATAGATATTTCTTTTCCCTAGCTATACTGTAAGAGTTTTAAATTAGAGATTACTATTTTTTTAATCCTTATATTTATCTTCCATCACAGTTTCATGATTTCTCCTCAGGAGATAAAAAGTAAACACTTTCAAATAAAACTGTATTCCAATTATGACTGACATTATACAGCTTTGTTGTGACTAATCAGAGTGGCTGAATTTCACCAAATCCCAAAGCTCGTCACCTCTTCACTGCAATAATTATGTACTAGCATGTATTTCTTATGTAAAGAAACTCCTTTTATTCTCCTCAACCAAGACAGTGGGCTCCTTGAAGGCAAAAGCCACCTCAATAATTATGTATTAACATAACTCCTTCTCTTCTCCTCATCCAAGACAGTGAGCTCCTTGAAGGCAAAAATCACAGCTCATTCATCTATGATTCTCTAATAGCTAACAGATTGGTTGGCATATTGCAAGGGTTTAACAAAACTCTATTGAAGACCTAAGTAAATTAATTGTGTTTCCAAAGGTATCGTGGAGCACAGTAGATCTTTCACTCCACCAGTAGCCTGGAATGTGACGCTGAAGTGCTGGCTCAATGGTCAGGTGCAGATGGGTTTGCTGTGGACCCTGTGCTTCAGTACCGAGATGTAAAGGGTGCAATGTTCTTCTTAACTTTCTTTCACTTGTTCTTGCACCGTGTCCATTCTTTCCTCAATGGAAAGAAAATTTGATTCGTAATATTTTAAATGCTTTTTCAATTTACATGGTTCAAAGCCTTATAATCTATTTTTCTATATTTGGTAGGAAAGCAAAAGGAAGAATTGGTTGTGTGTTTAGACTTAGAAGAATTGATTGTATGTTGTAGCAAATAAGGAAAGGGGTGAAAATGATATGTTCCTGAGCAGGATGCTAAAGCAGCCAGGTCTTAGGAACAAAAGAATCAGAAAACAAAGGAGGGACTGACTCACTTCCATCATTTAAGAGGCAGAGGATGAGACTTAGGTAAGGCTCAAAGTCAGAGAGGAATTAGTAACAGCTTTCACTTGAGGTTGGACCAGCGAACTCTTAACTTAGGGCTCATTACCTTTCCTTGATTTGGTTCCAGCATCTGAAACAAAGCCAAGTACTGTACATAGGGTCAAGTAGGTCCGGGTGTAAAGATTGGAGAAAAACAATAACAAGGAGACAGGCAGGACATCATCTTCTTAGGTGCACTCAAAGATTTCATCATACCCATTTGAGTCCTCTGTTTATCAGGGGACCTCCCTTGGGAGATCAATCCACTGTCCTCCTGCTCTTTGCTCCATGAGAAAGATCCACCTGCGACCTCAGGTCCTCAGACCGACCAGCCCAAGAAACATCTCACCAATTTCAAATCCGAGTCACGGCACCAAATTTCATGTGCGTCCGTGTGAAGAGACCACCAAACAGGCTTTGTGTGAGCAACATGGCTATTTATTTCACCTGGGTGCAGGCGGGCTGAGTCCGAAAAGAGAGTCAGCGAAGGGAGATGGATTATCATTAGTTCTTATAGGTTTTGGGATAGGAGGTGAAGTTAAGAGCAATGTTTTGCAGGCAGGGGTGGATCTCACAAAGTAGGTTCTCAAGGGTGGGGAGATTACAAAGAACCTTCTTAAGGGTGGGGGAGATTACAAAGTACATTGATCAGTTAGGGTGGGGCAGGAACAAATCACAATGGTGGAATGTCATCAGTTAAGGCTATTTTTACTTCTTTTGTGGATCTTCAGTTACTTCAGGCCATCTGAGTGTATACATGCAAGTCACAGGGGATGCGATGGCTGGGCTTGGGCTCAGAGGCCTGACATTTCTCTCTTCCCACATACGTACATACGTGTGGCGCTATACTTATTTTCTTGCCACCTTATTTCAGCCTATTTTTAACCACGTACATTTTCATTGGATAAGAATTTGTTATAGTATATGCTGATTTGCACCAGCATTTTATTATTGGAAATTTAATAGCATTTCTTATTCTGGCAATGTATTAATCTCATTGTGGTTTCGATGTAGTACCACAATCTCTTTTTATAAACTGCTAATCCTTCAGTTGATTGAATATTAACAGTTTATATAGATTACATCACTGAATGTTAGTAACTGAACTATGTAGATGACCTCGGCTTTAATCTCTTCAATAAGGTTTTGTGTGTGTGTGTGTGTGTGTGTGTGAGAGAGGCAAGGTACCTTCCCAGAATTTAGCCAAACATATTTTCTAATACAGTTTCATTTTTCATGTTGATTCATACTTACGTCTTCTCTTTTTTGGTTCATTCCTTCCCTGCAGAATTTTGGCCTCATTCTAAATTTAAGACATAAGAATTATTTATCTTGGAATCTTTTAAAAATTACTGTGGTTTAAAAGATTTCAGTAGCAAGACGTTTTCGTCACTGTGAGACAATCCCTCAGTTAGAGCAGCATTAGTCTCCGCATTGCTAACTCGCCATGCTGTATGTTTTTCCCTTAACAAAACAAGTGAAAATTCCTCATGGGTTACCACAGCCCTCCTCGTTTTTCTTTCTGTGAAAATTCACTTCTACATCCAATAAGCCTTATTCAACTCTATTACACAGTAATTACTCAGCAGTATTCAAAATAAAGAATGACTTAACACTTCCCTTCCAATAGTTCATAAACTAATTGAGGACATAAAAATAC
Organism: Hylobates moloch; assembly: GCF_009828535.3. Classification (NCBI taxonomy): domain Eukaryota; kingdom Metazoa; phylum Chordata; class Mammalia; order Primates; family Hylobatidae; genus Hylobates; species Hylobates moloch. Next base: position 26,643,876 of record NW_026652293.1, read on the forward strand.
ACACGCATGCGTGCACACAGACACATACACACACACACACACAAATCTATGAAACAAAAACAATTGTAATAATAAATATAATAATAAAATAACACACTTTTTTTTGAGACAGTGTTTTGCTCGCTCTGTCACCCAGGCTTGAAGTCCTAAGCTCAAATGATCTGCCCACCTCAACCTCTCAAGTAGCTAGAAGTAACATGGGCCATTGTGACCAACTTTTTTTTTTTTTTTTTTTTTTTTTTTGGAGAGAGGGGATCTTGCTTGTTGCCCAGGATGGTCTTCAATCCTTGAGCTCAAGTAATCCTACCATCTCAGCCTTCCAAAGTGCTGGGAATACAGGCTTGAGCCACTGCCCCTGGCCAGTAATAAACACTCTTATGGAGTATGATAATAAATTTTATATGATTTTGACTTTGTGAAATAATACCCACATAGGTAATAAAACATTATATCTGGGTGTGTCTGTAGGGTGTTTCTGGGAAAGATTAGCATTTGAATCAAAGCACCCAGTGAGAAGATCTGCCCTCACTTATGCGGGCAGGGATCAGCCAATCCATAAAGGGCCCAAATAGAACAAGAAAGTGGAGGAAGAATGAATTTGCTCTCTCTTCCAGAGCTGGGACATCCACTTTCTTCTACCCTGGGACCTCAAAGATCCAGGTTCTAGGGCCTTTGGACTCTGGAACTTACACTAGCAGCCCCTCAGCTCTCAGGCCTTGAGTCTTGGAGTGGGAGTTATACCACAGGCCCCTCAGGTACTCAGCCCTTTGGTCTTGGACTGAATTGCACTACTGGCTTTCCTAGTTCTCCAGCTTGCAGATGGCATATTGTAGGACTTCCTGGCCTCCATAATCATGTGAACCAATTCTCATAATAAATCTCTTCCTATATAACTATATACAGTCATCCCTCACTGATCCATAGGGGATCGGTTTCAGGACTTCCCACAGATGCCAAAATCTGCCGATGCTCTAGTCACTGATATAAAATGGTGTCATGTTTGCTTATAACCTACACATATCCTCTTGTAACCTCTAGATTACCTGTAATACTTAATACAATGTAAATGCAATATAAATTGTTGTTGTATTGTTTAGGGAATAATGACAAGAAAAAAGTCTGTATATCCTCAGTACGGACACTGTAGTGAAACTACTCTGGTTTGTAGAGTGAAGAAGGAAATCTAAGAAATTACTCTTATGAAGCTAGCATCATAGACATAATCTCAAACATATTTTTTTAACTTCAAACATATTGAAATGCATGTATATTCCTAAATTTCACCATGGATATCTCCACTGATAACTACCCTTACACTGACAAGACAGTAAACAATAACTTCACAATTCTGTAGCTGAAACTAAATCATAACTAGCCTCTAAAAAAATTTCATTAATTAGTATACACCTCTAGTCATAACCAATTGTTTCTTTCTCCTTAATTCAAAGCAAATAATTTTTATAACAAATTTCCCATTATCATATTGTTGCCATGTTCCAGTTGATTTTCTGCACACAATTATAGTCTTCATCCTATTTTCTAGAGTCCTAGACTGAGGAGATAATATGTTCTAAACAATTACACAATAGATATTTACTGTAACTCTGTGGTCTCAGAAGTCATTGACACTCTTAAAAATTATTGAGACCGTAAAAGAGCTTTTGATTATATGGGTTATAGCTATTGTCTGCTATAGTTGATACCAAGACAGAAAGATTTAAAACAATTGCTATATATTTGTTTTTTAAATAGCAATAATAAATCCATTGTATGTTAAACTTAATACACTTTTATGAAAAATAACTATATTTTCCAAACTAAAAAGACTTAGGGAAAAGAATGACATTATTGAACATTTTTGCAAATCTCTTTCCTGTGTGGCTGAGTAGAAGAGAGTGGGATTCTTATACTGCTTCTGTATTCAGTCAATTGCAATGTACTGTTGTGGTTGAAGTATATGATTCAGAAAATCCAACCTCACAGACACACTGTTGAAAAAAGAGAGGTATTTAACAGCCTTTTTAGAAAATTATCAGTACTCTTTTTTGATACCAATCAAAACTTGACAAGTGGCAGTTTCTTAAAGGTGAGCTGAAATGTGGAATCTTAAACCAAATATCAGTTAACTTTTTGTGCTTTTTTACATTAGAATCCATTGGTCTATCTTGTACTTGGAATAGATCTTTTAACTGTGCATGACTTTGTAGCATAATGTGTTCATCATTTGAAAATTATTATATCTACAACTATCCGATCTTTGACAAACCTGACAAAAACAAGAAATAGGGAAAGAATTCCCTATTTAATAAATGGTGCTGGGAAAACTGGCTAGCTATATGTAGAAAACTGAAACTGGATCCCTTCTTTACACCTTATATAAAAATTAATTCAAGATGGATTAAAGACTTAAATGTTAGACCTAAAACCATAAAAACCCTAGAAGAAAATCTAGGCAATACCATCGAGGACATAGGCATGGGCAAGGACTTCACGTCTAAAACACCAAAAGCAATGGCAACAAAAGCCAAAATAGACAAATGGGATCTAATTAAACTAAAGAGCTTCTGCACAGCAAAAGAAACTACCATCAGAGTGAACAGGCAACCTACAGAATGGGAGAAAGTTTTTGCAACCTCCTCATCTGACAAAGGGCTAATATCCAGAATCTACAAAGAACTCAAATAAATTTACAAGAAAAAAACAAACAACCCCATCAATAAGTAGGCAAAGGATATGAACAGACACTTCTCAAAGGAAGACATTTATGCAGCCAACAGACACATGAAAAAATGCTCATCATCACTGGCCATCAGAGAAATGCAAATCAAAACCACAATGAGATACCATCTCACACCAGTTAGAATGATGATCATTAAAAAGTCAGGAAACGACAGGTGCTGGAGAGGATGTGGAGTGATAGGAACAATTTTACACTGTTGGTGGGACTGTAAACTAGTTCAACCATTGTGGAAGTCAGTGTGGCGATTCCTCAGGGATCTAGAACTAGAAATACCATTTGGCCCAGCCGTCCCATTACTGGGTATATACCCAAAGGATTATAAATCATGCTGCTATAAAGACACATGCACACGCATGTTTACTGTGGCACTATTCACAATAGCAAAGACTTGGAACCAAGCCAAATGTCCAACAATGATAGACTGCATTAAGAAAATGTGGCACATATACACCATGGAATACTATGCAGCCATAAAAAATGATGAGTTCATGTCCTTTGTAGGGACATAGATGAAGCTGGAAAACATCATTCTCAGCAAACTGTCGCAAGGACAAAAAACCAAACACCGCATATTCTCACTCATAGGTGGGAATTGAACAATGAGAACACATGGACACAGGAAGGGGAACATCAAACACCGGGGACTTGGTTGGGGGGGAGGGATAGCATTAGGAGATATGCCTAATGTTGAATGATGAGTTAATGGGTGCAGCACACCAACATGGCACATGTGTACACATGTAACAAACCTGCACGTTGTGCACATGTACCCTAAAACTTAAAGTATAATAATAATAAAATTAAAAGAAAAGAAAAATATTGGTTCGTTTAGTTATGTAACTCTTTAAAATATTGACAAATTTCATTTATTTCAGGTTTTTTTGTTTTCTGTCTCTGCTGCTTGAATAAATGACAGATTTTATTACAGAAAATGAAACATCATGTTTGATAATATCACTACTAATTTCATCAAGAAAGTCTTTAAATATTTAGAAACTATCAAGACCATAGTGGAAGATATTGGAATATTGGAAGTTTCTCAATATTCTAACTTTCATGTGAAACCTCAAATGTTATTGTTGGCAACAAATCCTGTTAGTTGTTTCCTTGAGGTGACAACAGACTCGTTCCATTAATTTTTGAGAAAATGTCTGCCAAATACTAAAGTCTAAATAACCATAGTTTGTCTGTCAGTTGGTCTTTCAAAATGGTATTTCATAGAAGATGGCTCACAGCTCAATTACATACGTACTTTTCCTAAAAACAGCACCATGCTTTAGTGTGACGCAAGTGTTTTATGCATTCTTCCCTTCCATCACACAGAATATTAAAAAGATACGTACTCAACAGTTGAGATTTAATAATGTTACTAATTTTTAGTAGTTCTCAAGGGCATTTTTTTTCTTTCTTTCATTTTTTTTGTTTGTTTGTTTTGTTTTGTTTCAGACAGAGTCTTGCTTTGTTGCCCAGGCTGGCTTCTGGACTGCAGTGTCACAATCACAGTTCACTGCAGCCCTCAAACTCCTAGACTATGGGTGCACACTACCAGGCCCAGCTAAATTAAAAAATATATATATAGATATAAAGTCTCACTATGTTGCCCAGGCTGGTTTCAATCTCCTGGGCTCAAGCAATCCTCCCACCTCAGCCTCCCCAAAGTGCTGGGATTACAGGTGTGAGCCACCATGCCTGGCTCTCACGGGCATTCTACTCATTTCTTTTAATTGATATTGTGTGGTGGTAAATATGCAATGACTACTAAAACTGGCACCAGTACTTCTAATAAAGAGTACGGTGATTACTAGCGATGGTAAATAATGACGGCAAGGCAAATAATATCTAAATATTATGAAGATATTTTGCCTTATGAACCTCCTGATCAGATTTTGCAGACTGCCCAGGTATCTATGTGTCGGGGATTACTGTTTTGGAGACTTCTTATGATAGCTAATGTTTATAGTCCCTTCCCATGTGCCGTCTCCTACTCCAAGTGCTGAGTTACTTTATCTGAGTAAGTGCTGCGATACTTAATCTGAATTTAGCATCTTTTTTCTTTAATAAGAAACATGAATGTGTCCCAAATGAAGGAAGAGAGAATAGAGGAGGGACTATAATATTAAAATATTTTTCAACAGAATACATTGAATAAATGGCTTTCAGGAACTTGAGATCTAAAATATATACTTTTAAATGATATACACTGGCAAGCTATAATAAAGTCAACATTTTTGTGGGACTTTAACACAAATTCCTCAATTGGCAAAGAAATTTACCAAAAATTTTAGCAAAATTATTCCTACTTGGCGATATAGCACTTTTAGGAGATCTAGTTCCTATCCTCAAGTTTATGTAAACTTAGAATCAAATTGTAGCTCCAGCTTTGCCACTTTCTTTAAGTGTTGCGTAATGCAAATCACTAAGTTTTGGGAGCTTTAGAGAATTAATGCAAGAATTTAAAAGGACAGAAAATGATCTCACATCTCTGTGCATTAGAAGAAAACCCAAAGCTGGATCAAATTCTAAGCCAACAGTTATCAGAAATGCTATTGGGTCTGATGTTCCCTTCTGGAAGTGGCCAGAAAGAGACCACTTTTGGTCTTTGGTCCCTACTTATAGGCATTGGAAAAATAGAAAAGGCTCTTAGATTCTCTAGAGACATGAGTGTATACCAACCCCACTAATCTGACTGTCAAAACAATAAACAAAAACCCAACAAATAAAAAACTAATTTCACTGTATTTAGCATATATCATTTCATCTATCTTGTTTACTAAACTTAGTTTCTGTGTCTGTAAAATTGATCTAATATAATTGGCCTAAATAATTTAGTATAATCCAAGACCGACGACATAATTCCAAGACAACACATTCATTACTGGAATTGATTTGATGTTATAAAAGCTAAGAGTAAAAGGTAAGAATGGGCCAACTTCTCAAACCAACTTCTAAGCTTTCCTGAAATTACCAATTTTCCTTGTAATCTGAGATGAACAAACATAATATATCATCAATCATAATAACTGATGGAAAAGGCCTGGAGACTTGGGAGTAAATGCTCAAGGATAACGACATAGCATTCTCCCGCAGGTCAGCAGGGGGTGTCACATCACCAGCCTTTGTGTTGTCATCCAATAGCTCCTATAGCTGTAGAAGAGATCTTTAAATAAAGCATTCAAATGAAACATCCACAGCAGCTCTTCTCACTAGTTTCCTCCATTCATTTAATGTGCTATTTTGACTTTCAGGCTTCCCTTCCCAGAAGTCTGTAGAAAAGTAATACATTACTACATACACATTTCAAATTCTTAGCTTATATTTTATGAACATGTCTTTATCACTATCAAAAAAATCAACCCATTTTGAAATAGGATTGAATCAGATTTCTCATGCTTTTTAAAAGAAACAGAAAACTATCTGCTCAAAAATAAACAAAACTGTAAAATTTTTCACATGACAAGGAACATATAAGCTAAATGCAGTGGCTCACAACTGTAATCCCAGCACTTTGGGAGGCTGAAGCAGGAGGATTGCTTTAGCCCAGGATTTCTCAGCTGCAATGAGCCATAATGCACCACTGAACTCCAGCCTGGGCGACATATAATTATAGATTTGTCCATAATGCAACTACTTTTAAAAGTAGTTCACACTGCTGCCTCTTGATTACCTACACATCCAAACCCCTTGTAGTATTTTAAAATCCAGTATGCACATGGAACACACATAGCAATGGAGATTTTTAGTGTCCTTGTGTGCCCTTGAGAAAATACTGCGTAATAACCATGTCCCACCTTGAAACTGAAGTTTCAATAGTATTTGCAGCATAGTTCATTAGGTTTCTGAATACCCTATTCAGTTATTTCAAAGCTTGTCCATGGTTAAAGAATAACAACATGACTATTTCCCTTTCCCCAAGGGAATTGTTTAAATTGCAATATCCTGTTTGGGGGATCTAGGACATTGACACCCATACTGAATAGCAAGCTTGTCCAACCAGCAGCCTGCCAACTTTGAATGTGGCCCTACACAAATTCGTAAACTTTCTTAAAACATTCTGAGATTTTTTTTTTTTTTTGCGATTTTTTTTTAGCTCATCAGCTATCATTAGTGTTAGTGTATTTTATGTGTGGCCCAACACAATTCTTCCTCTTCTAATGTAGCCCAGGGAAGCCAAAAGATTCAACATCCCTGCTGAAAAGTAAAACCTCACTCTCTCAAAGTTGTAGTCTGGCTCTATTGTTCTAAATGGGGTATCCTATGAGCTTTCAGAAATACTTCGATTTATAGACTGTTTTGAAATATATATATATATGTGGCTTATTAGTTTCCAGTACATCTGGCTTATTAGTTTCCAGCATCAAGATGCCAGTAAGTTCTTATGCTCATAGTTTATACCATGGTTTAAGCAGTATTATCTCAGAAGAATCAGACACAAATTTTTCTTTAGAAAATAATGATAATCAGTACGAATCAAAATAATCAAATTTGAAGTTTGGATGTTTGTCTTCAGGATCTCCAACTTCTTTGTTATTATCCCTTCTCCTTCAGTAGCACCTATTCTTCCCTCTAGTGCTCACTAGGAAAACATTTTCTAATTCTATCCCTCCATAAAGAAAGAGTAGGCTTAAAAATAAGTGAATATGGCCAGGTACTCATTTACAGCAACCTTTTAACTTCTATGAGTTACCAATTTAACATACAGATGGTCCCTTCTTTGAAAAGTAATTGTAGGCCACAAAAAGCAGAGTGTAAAGGGAGTAGGACGAAATAAGTCAAATACTGCTGCAAAAGTTATGTCTAGGCCAATGCTTTCCTCCTCTCTATCTGCCTCTGCTACCTCTTCTTTTCCAAGAACTTCAGATTACTGGGATCTAAAGTCTGCTCTCATTAAAAACACTCCCATGTCTGATCTGTGCTTCCTCCTTGAAGAGTCATATACTCTGATTTACAGAATAGTATAATATTCTGTTTGATAAGTGGTGAGGAGCTGGATCAGTTGGTGTTAGTAGGAATAAAGAAAAAGGGAATATAATCTAATACAATTAAGGAAGTAAAACCCATGAGACTGGGACACTGAATATGGAAGATAGGAAGAAGAAAGAACTCTGGAAAAAATGTCTGAGTTTCCAGGTATATTCGCTTTCTGGGTAAATTTCTGCATATTTTTGTACCCAAGTTACACCAAGTATTCAATATGTACTTTGATTAAAGGATGAGTAGATGAATGGATGGATGGAGGGATGGATGGATGGATGGATAGATAGATTAATAGGGGTTAATTTTGACACCTTACACAGAGACATTAGACTTCAAATTAGAGGGAATGTACACAGATTTATGGCGCAGATAAGATACTATCATTTGGTTCATCTAATTTTCATTCGTACTCTCTAGCTACCCTCCACACTGGTTTAGGAAATTCTGATGTCCATATTCCTGGATTCATACCTTTTACTCTAAGCCGACAGCCTGAAAATGTTATCACACTTATTGTATTCAATTAAAAGTATATTTTTAAAATTATCTCTCATGTTTTTCTTGCTCCTGGCAGACAAGATTTTATTTAGTTGATGACTTTTAACTTGTACTTTTTTAGCTGATGGTATGTTGATGGGAGAGATATAAGTTCACAGCTTTAATGTGAAATTTGGACAAGATATTGTATCTTGACTTCCTGATTTCAAATAAAGGAAACAGGACACATTTTGGTGACAAATGTGGCAATGAAAATTTTTAACCCACAACGAGCCTCTATTGCCTCATACAAGCCTATACAAAACTATAAAAACCCTTAACACACAATATTGAATCTAAACACAGCCTGTCAAACCCTGAAGCCATTTTGAAATCATTGATTTCATGGCTAAAAAAGAAATATGATGTTAATCATCATTTCCATTGCTTAGAAAATACTACAATAATTAATAAAATCTTGTGGTATTTTAAATTTGTTATATACGAGGTATAGGGAATGTCATTTGTTCTACCTCCTTTCTGGAGTTCAGGCCAAGAGATGATACATATTTGTACACATTTGCATCACTAGCTAAGTGAGAAACAAAGCAGCAGTTTTACTAATCTGTATAGTTACTGAGCACGGCTTCTAAGATCCCACAGAGGCCCACATTGGAACTCTTTCTCCCCTAAACTACCAACCATGCCTACAGCCACTTGGTCACAGATAGGTGGAGCCCAGTGAAAATGACTGCCTATTCTGCATAATAGGGGTCAGGGCTGGAAGTAGGGAAGGATTTTTGTCATGCATGTCTAGTGCATGAAATTCACAAGCAAAAGAAGCAAGTGATATCAAACACAAGGCAAATACCTTTTGCACCCTGATGTCACTCACTGGGAAAATGCAACCCAATCAGTGCATGTTAGACACTAAGAGTAGACCCTTCTTCCTAACAGAAGAGAGAGTACAGAGGGATGCAAGTATTCTTTGAGAACTTCCTTAAATGAGGGTAGCTCAACCCAATGTGGAAACCAAACAAGAGGTATTTTCTCAATGTTAGGAATATCTGGTTTCTTTCTACATTTCTGGATTGGGGGATACTACCAAAGATCCTTAGGAAATCCTATGTAGCAGGTCAAGCCTCTTGGTCATTTGCTAAATGACAATTCTTTTATCACATGGACAAACAGGATACTATAAATTGCCACTGATTGCTCTTTTGTAACATTTCTATTAGAGAAGACAAGAAGCCCTGCCTCTCAGAACCCCAAATGAGAAAGAAACAGGTTTCATAAGAGTAACATAAAAGTAACAGGTTTCATAAGAATATACCTCTCCAACAGAGACAGCAGCCTCACAGGCAGAGAGCTAAGGAATCAGAGTGGGTTATATTTGATCATTAGTCTTAATTTTATCTTGAGTAAAATTTAAAAGAAACAATAGTAAAAAAAATTTTATTTGATTATGTTTTTCCTTGGAGTTCTTAATATTTTGATATTCAAAATGCAAATAAATTCTTTTGAGGTTCAGTAAAGAGAAGGGAGTTTCTTGGTCTGTGAACAATATTCCTTTAAAAAACAGGTTTGACATAAATACATCACAAGGTAAGTATTTTTTATTATATATATATATATATTTTTTTTTTTTTTGGTTTACTGGGCCAAGTAAAGAATGAAAAGAGAATTCATCATCAGTGTCTTTTGGTATTTTGCCATTAAGCTCACGTAGGTACTTCTATTTCAACATTTCTTGCATGTGTTTTGCCTGCAATGACTTCCTCTCCACCCAAGTTTTTATTAGTAGAACAGTAAAAAGAAGAAAAAAAATATATACCATGTGGATTCAACTCATTGGTCACTGATCGCTGATACGTTTGTATTTAACTTTAAGATTGGACATTTAAAAATTATTTTTTGTTGCACTAGGCATATTTCATAAGTTTTACATTTATTAATATTTCTTTTTATTTTAGGACTTGTTCTGACTCTAGCAGGGCATCCAAGAAACAAATTATAATAAATAATTTTAATGTTTTATGGTATATTAATTTTATATTAAAATATAACATTTGGTATTTTTGCCCAAAATTTTGTTTTAGTTATCTCAGATGCAAGATGGAAGTGTGTGTGTGTGTATCATATATATATGGAGAGAGAGAGAGAGAGAGATTACATCTCTCTTGTTTTTCTTGCTCCTTATTTAAGTAGTATTTGTTAAACATATTGCTCTTTTTTTCTCCTTATTTAAAATAATTTCATAGTCTTCAAGGTCTGAAATATTCAGGACAGTACTTTACTTCAAGAATCAGATCTCTTTCCAGATCCCTAAAAGACCAAAGTCAATGCAATAGTACTCTAAGGAATTCATTCTTTGCTCAGTTTCTAATCCTACTTTGAAACAGATAGTCTCTGCTTTGAACCAGAGTTAATGAGAAAGGGGGTTTGAAATGAGGAAGGTAAGATATAAATTCCTTCTCCAAATTTCACATTCATTAACTTTTAACTTGTACTTTTTTGGCTGATGGTATGTTGATCTTGTCTGCCAGGAGCAAGAAAAATATGACAGATTTTTTTTTAAATACTTCAAATTGAATTGAGTAAGTGTGATAACATTTTCAGACTGTCAGCTTGGAGTGAAAGGTGTGAATCCAGGAATGAGGACATGAGAAATTCTAAAACCAGTTTGAAAGAGGGCTGGAGGATATGAATGAGAATTAGGTGAACAAAATGATGGCATCTTATCTACACAAAAAATTCTGTGCACATTTGCTCTAATTTGAGGTAAAATTGTACTCATAGCAGTAACTAACAGTAACAGTGGCAGCAACTGCAGTGAACCAGACTTTGTCATGTTTTGATACACAGCAAAGATTTGCAGAGATGTTGATCAAAGCCTCTCCTGACAATATACATTGCTATGCCTTGAATATCATGCAAGATTTCATATCACAATCAGACTTTTCCTGTAAAATAAAAAAAAATATTTTCTACCAATCACATTATATTTGTAGAGTACCTGTATATATTGGTTGTGCCAAAGTATTGTAAACTCATTAGATGATTACACTCTTGCTTACATTGTAAGACGCAAATTTATCAAAGAATAATTGTGTTTTACAAAAGGAAAAGCTGGAATACAGATCAAAAGTTCTCTCTTTATTAATGTCTTTCTCGTAGGATTTTTTTCTAAGTATGAGAAGGGGAAATGTGGGCAAAAAAGTAAGATTCTATGAGTAGACAAATAATTTGACTTATACTGTGATTGTAAGAATAAAGTTAGCTCAGGAAGGGAGAAAAGAAGGGAGACAGGGGAGAGGAAGGGAAGGGAAAGAGAAGAAAAAGTGGTATAGGACAACCCAGAGATGAACAACAGTGATCTTTTTAAAAACAGGGCCCTAACTTTATTCGACCTTATAATACTACGAATAAATAAGAATGTATTATTTACTGAGTGGCTAATGTGGACTTCCAAAGTTGAAAAGGGATTAGGTGATCCCTGAATTTCCCAGCTCAGTAATCACTGGCATCTTTTGGCATTATTTTAATTATTTAACAGTAATATAATCAACCACTCCAGATTAATATCTTTTATTTACTCCACTTCTTATTCTATTCAATCGCTCTTCTAACAGAAGAACATGTTTTTCATGTCATCGATGCAGAATTAAATCAACAGCCAAAACGTCCAACATCTCATTAGCTGACAAGACATTTCCATCCCTATCAAATCAATTGGGAAAAAAGAATCAATGGTTAGAAACTCTAGTTATTTGACTGTGATTTCCTCTCATAGTAAACCATCTACTCAAAATGTCCTGCATTTTTAAAATGGGAAACTTGTTTCACCCCAAAGTATCTACAAGGTTATACTTAAGAAGTGTTTGTACAGAGTGCGTCTGCATTTGTTTTATCAATTGAGTTAACAGTAAGACTGATATTAAATTGAAGGTTCTGCAGTATTGAGATATTTAAATGACAACATGGTTAAAACACATGTGGGAAGTCATCTGCATAAGAAATGTAAAGCCCTGGTTTGAGGCAAGCTTACCTGCAAAGTTTGCCTCCAGTCTCCTGAGCCTCTCCTTACTTTTCCTCATCTATTTTGCTATCTTCTCTGATCCAGCTTGCTCATCATCACAATATATATATCTTTACCCTATGGTGGTCAGACACTTCTGTTAGGAAATTATCTGGCTCATATAGTCACACTAAGGTATATTTCAAGTATTAGGTTTTTATTAATCACCATTCCTAGAAGTATTTGCATCAAGAAATATAAGCTTTAGTATAAGGAAATTTGAAGCATTGTAGGTGAAAGGGTTAAGGAACTGGGTAGAGGCAGTGACAGAGAAGAAGAAATACTAAGTGGTGGCTCCACGTGCATTTCACAGAGATGATGACTAGAACATCTATGCATAGACTTTGGAGGTTTCAGAGCTGTTTTTTAAAAACATCTAGAAATTGAGGTAGTGTGTACAGTATAAAGAAGCCTTCCAAAATAACAAATATGATAGCTCAAAGGCATATTGCACTAGTGTGTCCTGCCTAAATCAAAGTTTGGCTTCTGAGACTGATAACATTTCCTACTGCCAGACACTGTCAAGAATTTCCTTTATATATCTAAATGTCATCATTTAAAATGAGCTATGATTTCCTACTCAAACTCCCACAGAGGCTTTGGCCTTGATAAATAATCATTTAAAAGAGACCAGTTTTCTTCTCAAGAGATTTAAAAGCTAACAAAGATGAATAAGGTAAGTAAATATTTACTGATGTTTTGGAAACCAGAAAGCAAGATGAGCCTATTGAGTGGGTAGATAACACGAGCATGATAATAGTATGACATTAAGGTTTTTTAGTTACACGAGCTATTGGATTTTCTGTTGGCTTGATTTACTGTGTTTAAGGAATTCTAATTTTTCACTCAATGGTCTGTTTCCTATTTATGACTATATAATCTCTTTAATAAATAACAACACCTTTGCTACTCCATGAAAAGTTCATAATATAATGGAAAAAAATGTAGAAAACCACAAATACAAAGAAACACACCTGACCCACACACGAACTTGTAAATGACTAAAACTCTGGAGTGCTTCACAAAAATATTTGATGAGCAGAAAGGGAAAGAATTAGCAGGTCGGCAATAGAAGCCAAAGGAATTGTTTACTGCAGTGACTGACGTGAACGGGAAAAGAAAGACAACTTTGACTAGGATTCATGAAGGAGTGGAGTATTAACTGGGGAATATTTATTTTATTCTTCCACCTTAACAGGAAAGTCCAGAAAATTTATTGTAATTTTGTAAATGGCTACAGTTAGTCTTGTATTTACTTTTGACACAGTAATGACTCATTGTAATAAACAGGGATTTTTTTCCTGTTTATGACATTTAGTAGGTTAAAAGTCTTTCTCCCTTATTGACCTTGAAGATATCTAAAATTCCAAGCTTCAGGCCTATGCACTTACTTCTCTACTTGACATCTCCACTTAAATATCTTTAGGTTGATGATGGACAGATAATAGATGATAGATAGATGATAGATAGATAGATAGATAGATAGATAGATAGATAGATAGATGATAGATAGATAGATAGATGATAGATAGATAGATAGATGATAGATGATTAGATAGATAGATAGATAGATAGATAGATAGATAGATAGATAGATAGATGATAGATGATAGATAGATGATAGATAGATAGATAGATAGATAGATAGATAGATAGATAGATAGATAGATAGATGAAGAGGAGATGTATTGTGGGAATTGCCTCAAGTGTAATTCACTGAGAGAGGTGACATCAGGAGCGAATCAGCTATGAGACAAAAGTTATAGCTTTAAGGACCGGTCATATTGAATTTGAGGCTCAATATGAGTCTCAAATTCAAGTGTCATTCCACTTACTGTTTCTTCTGCCTAGGACATCTCTTACATGCTCTTACATCATATTGAATTCATCAAATTCAATGCATATGCCATATCAAATGCATATGCCATATGCCATTCACTGAGAGGTGACACCAGGAGATGACCAGGTATGAGATAAAAGTTAGTTTTAAGTGCTGGTCATATTGAATTTGACCAGCACAAAATCAATTTGAATTTGATTATGATCAGTACTTAAAACTGTAACTTTTATCTCATACGCGGTGCTCTCCTGGTGTCACCTCTCTCAGTAAATGGTACATGCATTTGATTGTCCTCCTTGACATCTCATCCCTTGACACTCTCCATCACCAAGCCATTGATATTACCTCTAAAGTACCTTTTTAAATCTATGTACATCTCTCTCTCTCTTTCTCCCCACTGTCACCACCTTAATTCAAATAACAAGGTCTCCTACAGTAGTCTTCTGATCAATTTCCAAGATCAGCCCTGCTCACTACAATTGATTCTCCTATAAAGCAGTCTTTGTGAGCTACCTCAAATACAAATCTCATCAAATTATCTCTCCTCTTAAAACTCTTAAAAGGTAATGCATAGCTCTTAAGATAAAGAACAGACTCTTTAACATGCCCTCTGAAGCTCTGAGTGAGGCAGCCCTGGATCACCTCTGCCCTAGCCTACTTGCCTGCTACTTTCTTCCTCACAATCTTTATTCAAATGTACTGACTTCCTTCAGATTTTGAATATATCATGATACTTTCACTGTAGGGCCATTCCACTTACTGTTTCCTCTGCCTAGGACATCTCTTACATGTTCTTTCACCTAATAACTTATAATTTTCTCTCAAATTGTTCCAACAGCTCTTCCTCAAGAAATGTTACTCCTCTTGACAAATTGGACCATATTCCTATGTCTTTAGTGACATTTAAAACCGTTTTTAATCTATGTACTTTCTTGGGTATTGTCTACCTACCATACAATAAGTTTCATGAGGGCAAGGACTATTTCTGTTTTTACCGGTTCTTCTCTTGAGCATTCAGTTCAATGATTAGCAAATACTGGGTACTCAAATGTATTGTGGAATGAAGGCAAGAGTGTATGAATAAATGGATGGATGGATAATTGAAAGAAAGAACACTGTCTTCAGATGTCAAATATCTAAAGTCATTAAACCAATCATTTCCCAGGAAGAAAGAAAGATGCTGAGAGAATGGAATTTGTTGCAATGGTATAGAGAACATAAGTGAATAACACAGAGAATATTTGCAGTTACTCTTGCTATTTCAAATGTATTCACCTTTTCTGAGAGCATCCTCTTTGGGGAATTTATCTTTTCTTTACTGTGTGTGATTATATGTGACTGTATGTCTGGGAGGCTTTCTCTCATTATGGCAGTTGAGGAGTCTATATCTTCTTCCCCCAACTCCATGGTATAGCCAGGAAGTGAGAATATAGCCTAAGCTTGAGAAATTAGAGTCTTGAGATTTTTTTACTTAAGCAAGAGTGATTTGAAGGTTAATTTTAGTGACAACTTGGATAGGCTAAGGGATGAACAGATATAGCTCATAGAACGTTATTTCTGGGTACGTCTGTGAGGGTGTTTCTGGAAGAAATTAGCATTTGAATTAGTACACTGAGTAAAGAAGTTCCGCTCTCAGCAATGCAGGGTATTGACACCATCTGATCTTTTGAGGGCCCAAATAGAATAGAAAAAAATGCACAGGAAGGATGAATTCTCACTCTTTGTACTAGGATATCCATCTTCTCTTGCCCTTGAACTTCAGGGTTCCTACTTATAGGACCCTGGGGCTCTGGTACTCACACCAGTGGATGACAGGCCTTTGACCTCAGACTGGGAGTTACACTATTGGCTTTTCTGGTTCTCAGGCTGTAGAACTCAGACTGTATTATACCACCCACTTTCCCGGTTCTCCAGCCTGCAGGTGACTATTGTGAAATTTCTCAGCCTCCATAATCATGGGAGCCAATTCCTACAATAAATCCCCTGTTCTGTTCTGTTCTGTTCTGTTCTGTTCTGTTCTGTTCTGTTCTATTCTATTCTATTCTATTCTATTCTATTCTATTATTTCTATTCTATTCTCAATCAATCAATCAATCAATCAATAATCTATCTGTCTGTCTGTCAATCTATCCATCCATCTATCTATCCTGTTGGCTCCCTTTCTCTGGAGACCCCTGTCTAATCCAAGTCACAAAGGCAAAGAGAATGGCTGAAGGTCATTCATCTGGATAGCAGTGTTAGGGTGTCACCCTGAAGACACTATTCCAACTGCAAGATGGTGGCTTTGTTTCCTGTTCATCAGTTTGACAGATCTCCTTTGCTCCTATTCATTGCCAAACCCAAATGTCCATCGCCGATTGATTCTGGGGATGTTGCCTGTTTTTGCAATAAGTTTCTCCTTACTTGATTTACCAGAGTCTGTTTCTGTTGCTTACAACCAAGAACTCCAATGCAGACAGGAAAACAGGATGCTTTGGAAGTCTGGGAAAGAGTATGAAGGCACTCAACAAGCATCTATGAAATTTCCACTATTGTTGAAAATATAAAGGAAAAAAAAAAGATTCCTACTCTTGAGAGACAGATTTTGAAAGAAAACAAATACAGCACCTAGAGATATCTGCCATCCTAGGGATGAGAGAATCAGAGTAAAAATAGAGTGACACCAGGGAAGCAACTATTAAGTAACCATTGCCTGAGGGGTATTAAACGTGTCATCCCAGAGGTAGAAAAGCAGAAAGATATAAGTTCAGTGGATGATAAAGTAACAATATACATAATTTACCTAAACTTTTCGATTGTGTTTAGAGCAACTGTCTTTTAGGAGTTACGCATATTTCATAACTGTTGTTTATCACATATATATGGAAAAAGTGGGGGAAATAAAAAAATCATTTCTATCTCCCAGGAGGTCGTAATTATGACTGATGAGAATATTTAAAATACAATGTGTTTATTCATAAAATATATATCTATAAGGGACTTGCACCCAGAATATATAAAGAACTCATAAAATTTGATAATAAAAGTCAAATAACCCAATTTAAAAATGGACAAAGGATTTGAATAAACATGTCTCCAAAGAAGATATGCAAATGGCCAATAACCTCATGAAAAAAAACACTCAAAATCATTAGTTATTAGGGAAACGTATATCAAAATGACAATGAGATACCACTTCATATTCAATAGGATGACTCATCAAACTGATGACAATAACAAATGTTGGCAAGGAGGTGGAGAAATTGGTACTTTTATATACTGCTGGTGGGAATGTAAAATGGTGCAGTCACTTTGGAAAACAGTTTGGCAATTCTTCATAATGTTACACATAGAGTTATTATATGACTCAGAAATTTCACTCCTAGATATCTACCCAAGAGAAGGGAAAAGGTGTTCACAAAAAGGACTTGCACATAATGTAAATAGCAGCATTCTTCATAATAGCCAAAAAACAGAAACAACCCAAATTCCCATCAACTGATAAAAAATTGTGGTATATCAATACAATAGAATGTTATCTGGCAATAAAAAGAAATAAAGTACTGATACATACTACAACATGAATTAATCTTGAAAACATTGTGTTAAGTGAAACAAAGCTGGCCACAAAAGACCACATATTGTCTGATTCCATTTACATGAAATGTCCGGAATAGGCAAATCCGTAAGGACCAAAATTAGATTAGTAGTTATCAGGGGCTGGGGAGAGGATAAAAATTGAAAGTGACTACTAATGAGTATGGGATTTCTTGTGAGTGCTTAAAATGTTCTAATGTTAGACTGTAGTGGTTGCACATTTCTAGGAATATATTAAAAACCACTGAAGTGTACGCTTTGAAGGAGTGAATTTCATGGTACATGAATTATATCTCAATAAAACTACTATAAAAAACCAATGAAAGGTACTAATAAGTGCAAAGCTATTAACATGTACAACATGCTGGAGAGGCATGGACTGGGAAAGGGCTGGGACAGGTAAGGCTTCATGAGAGAGATGTTAAATCATGAATGACTTGTCTTTCACCCAACCTTACCTGTCAACATGTAGAGAGTCAGTTCTATCAGGCTTTGGCTGCCCAGATACATAAATATTAAACAATAATTATTGTATTGAGTTTTGAATGGAAAATATGTTCCAGAACTCTCAAGCATATCAATCTCAAGAGATTAAGCTTCAGGCAAATCCAATCTCCACAGCCAGATCTCTAATAAAGGTCACTAGTGCAGTTTAACTACACCTGAGTTTATTCAATGATGTATTTTTTTTCTCTATTCAGACTCACAAGCACAAGAATTGCCAAAAGACAAGAACCCCTCAAACAACATTTTATTCTCACAGGATATTGAATGAGTAGATGTTAGAATCCACTTCACTTATCTTGTTGTTCACTGTGTAACCAAAATAATCCAGGACTCCAAATGCTTGTTCACTTACTGGAAACCTAAACAATATTAAACAGCACACTAAAGACAGGAAGTGTCTTCTGAAAATTGTTGCAGTTTTCAGCACTTTGCTACCACATTCAAGCTTTCACAGGAAAAAAAAATTAAAGTACCTCTTTTATCAATTCATATATCCAGAAATTATACCAAGAAATTTGCGGATTCCTTGTCTTCCCTTTATAGAATATTTCTGTATAAAGTGAAAAAATGTTTTAGACTCCTTAAGTTTTAGAGTTCATACACACCACTAGCCTAGGAAACAGTTTCTATGGTACTACTGGTTACTTATTAGTACTGTTCAGGCAATGAGTAAATAACATGGAAAACAATGCAAAACACAATAGGATACTATAGTGGAATTTTTGTTGTAACCTAGGAAACTAAAAGCTTGCCAATCATTTCTCCTTGCGTGTAACTAAATCAAAGAGAACATGACAAAAATGTATTGAGGGGAAAAAAACCCCTTCACCACAGATTATGTCTAAGTCTTATGACCTTAGCATTTACGGCAAAAGATACATCTTGTCCAAGACCATTTTGACCTGACCACAAAAGAGGAGTAAACTACAGAACAGGAAGAAATGTACCTTAGCAATAAAGACTCAGTGACCAATCCCTGAATGATATCCGGAATCCTATTTTGTAATTGCATACAAGTATGCTGAATCAGAGTTGAGGTTAGCCTATGATGATAGTGACTAGCACAAAGGAGGTGATCTCCACTTTTCCACTGACTTACTAAGGTAGACTGTGTATGAACCTTTACCATCGGTATCAGTCATTCTCTGCTCTATATGAATCTCCCACTGCATGCAAAGAGTGGATAAACAAGATCCTGAAGGGTTTGGGGTGGTAAGGGGCAACAAAAAGCCATTATGACAGTCTGCTAGCCTGGTAGAATATCCAATATTCATTTCCCATTAATATTTGCTTTGTATTATTTTAAAAAATTATTGGGGGTTATTTTACTTTGGTGAATTAAATACATCTTAAGGGTACAGTATCATCAGTTTTGACAAATGGATACACTCATATAACTTGCATCCTATCAAAATATAGTACCTTGTCATGACTGGAAAAAATCATTTTCTAGGAACCTCTTTCTGCCCAGGAGCAACTTTGTTCTAATTTCTATCACCATAGTAGATTAATTTTTCCTGTTCTATGACTTCATATGAATATATTTTTTACTATAAGAATTCCTTCACTCTGTATAATTTTGTTGTATGTGTCCATAATTTATTCCTTTTGATAGCTGAGTATTATTCCATCATATATTTGTTTATTCATTCTTTTGTGGATGGCAATCTAGGCTATTTCTAGGTTTAGACTATTATAAATAAAGCCACTGTGAATGTTCTTGTACACATTTTCATAAACATATTTTTATTTTTCTTGAATAAAAACCAAAGAAGGAACGTGGGTCACAGGGGAGAAGTATGTTTAAATATTTCAGAAACTGCCAGTTTTTCAAAATGGTAGTGCCATTTTACACTCCCACCCAGAAATACATGAGAGTTCTATTCACCTTACACTTTGTCAACATTAGATTGTGATTGTCAGTCTTGTTTCATTTTAGACATTTTTTCATTTTATCCATCCATTTTGTAGATGTGTAGTGGTCTCACATGGTAGTTTTAATTTGAATTTTTCTAATGATTAAGGACATTGAACACGTTTTCATGCATGTATTGCGCATTTGTATATTTTTCTTTGAGAAGTATCTGTTCAAGTCTTTTATTCATATTTTCACTCAGTTGATTGTCTTTTAATCATTGAAATGTGTAAATTTGTTGTACATTCTAAATATCATCTTTTTTTTTTTTTTTTTTTTGAGATGGAATTTCGCTCTTTTGCCCAGGCCAGAGTGCAGTGGCGCTATCTCGGCTCACTGCAAGCTCCGCCTCTGGGTTCACACCATTCTTCTGCCTCAGCCTCCTGAGTAGCTGGGACTACAGGCACCTGCCACTGTGCCCTGCTAATTTTTTGTATTTTTGGTAGAGACAGGGTTTCACCATGTTAGCCAGGATGGTCTTGATCTCCTAACCTTGTGATCCACCTACCTCGGCCTCCCAAAGTGCTGGGATTACAGGAGTGAGCCACAGTGCCCCGCCCCTTTTTTCAAATATATGCGTTGAAAATATTTTTCTCCCAGTCTGTGGCTTTCATATTCATTTTCTCAGTAATGTCTCTTGATGAGCAGAAGCTTTATATGTTGATATTAAATTTTTTATTATTTTCTTTTAAGTATAGCTTTATTTCTGTGTCAACTCTGAGAAATGTTTTCCCAGCACAAAGTTGCAAATATATTATCCTGTTTTCTTCTAGAAGCTTCATAGTTTTGACTTTTGCATTTATGCCTATTATTCATTTCTAACATATGTGTATGACTTGAAGCAGAAATAAAGTTCTTTTATTTTTTTCCATGTATATGTTCACTGGTTCCAGCACCATTTATTGAAAACTAAAACAAACTTCTCTTAAACATTTGTTTTGTTTCTTCAAGGTTTCCTGAATTTCTATGGAAATTTTATAATTACATTCTCAAATTCTGCTTTTAAAAAATTGACTAAGATTATGATTGCAGAGAATCAATAGACAAATTTGGGCAATGTGAAGGCAATTGAGCATTATAACAATATTGAGTCTTACAATTCATGAACATGGTATGTCGCTCCATATATTAGCACTTTCTTTAATTTCTGTCATCAATATTTTATAGTTTTTAATATAAAGATTTTACACAACCCATTAAATTTATTTCTAAGTATTTTATGTTTTTTGATGTTATTGGAATGCTGTTTTTTATCTAATGTTTGAATTTGGGGAATGTAGAAATACAATTTATTTTTGCATTTTGACTTTTATACTAAAAATTGCTAAATATATTTATTAGTTCTGGTATCTTTTTTATACATTACTCAGTAGTTTCTACATGTACAATTATGTTATCAACAAAAGAAAGCAACTTTATTGTTTTCTTTTTAATTTGTAAGTCTTTTATTTGCTTTTCTTGCCAATGGTACTAGATAAGACCTCTAGCACAATTTTGAATAAAATTTGTAAAAGTGCAAACCCTTTGGAAGAATGACAAAACAAACCATATACTGAAGAAAAGATTTGCAAAAGACATATCTGACAAAGGACTGTTACTCAACATACACAAAGAATTCTTAAAATTCAATAATAAGAAAACACACAACCCAATTTAAAAAATGAGCAAAATACCTGAACAGACACTTCACCAAAGAAAATGAGCACATAAAAAGATGCTCCACATCATGTCATTAGGAAAAGGCAAATTAAAACAACAATGAGATACTACTACAAACCTATTAGAATGGCCAAAATCTAAAACAGTTACATCATCAAATGCTGGCAAGGCTGTGGAACAAGAAGAATGCTACTGAGAATGCAAAATGCTACAACTACTTTGGAGGAGAGTTGGCTGTTTCTTACAAAACTAAACATACTCCTACCAAACAATCAAGTAGTCACACTTCTTGGTATTTACCCAAATGAATTGAAACTTATGTCTACACAAAAATATGCACACGAATGTCTACAGCAGCTTTATTCACAATTGCCAAAACCTGGAAGCACCCAAGATATCCTGCAGTAGGTAAATGGATAAATAAATTAGTACATCCAGACAATAGAATATTACTCAGTGATAAAAAGAAATATCCTATCAAGCCATGAAAAGACATGAAGGAAATTTAAATGCATACTACTAAGTGAAAGAAGCCAATCTGAAAAGACTACACACTACATTGCTTCAACTGTATGACATTCGCTGAAATGTAGGACTATGGAAACAGTAAAAGGATCAATTGTTGCTATGGATTGAGGGGAAGGGATGAATAGGCAATAGAACAGTTCTGTGTGATAATTGATAATTTAATGGTGGATACATGACATACATTTGTCAAAATTGATAGAATGTACAACAGTAAATCGTAAACTATGGACTTTGAGTCATAGTGATGTGTCAATATAGATTCCAAAGTCATAACAAATGTACCACTGGTGATGGATTTTGATTATGGGGGAGGCTGTGTATGTGTGAGGACAGAGGGTATATGGGAAATCTCTGTAGCTTTATTTTTTATTTATTTATTTATTTTTTGAGACGGAGTCTCGCTCTTTCACCCAGGCTGGAGTGCAGTGGAGCAATCTTGGCTCACTGCAAGCTCTGCCTCCCGGGTCCACGCCATTCTCCTGCCTCAGCCTCCCGAGTAGCTGGGACTACAGACGCCCATCACCACGCCTGGCTAGCTTTTTGTATTTTTAGTAGAAAGGGGGTTTCATCGTGTTAGCCAGGATGGCCTCTGTCTCCTGACCTCGTGATCTGCTCGCCTTGGCCTCCCAAAGTGCTGGGATTACGGGCGTGAGCCACCTGGCCCAGCCATCTCTGTAGCTTTCTTTCTATTTTTCTATAAAGCTACAACTACTCTAAAACATAAAGTATATTTTTAAAAAGTGGACAATCATGCCTGTTTCTTCTCTTTGAGGAAGTGCGTTTGGCATTTCACAATTAAGACTGATATTAGCTCTAGAATTTTTGTACATGCCTTTTATTAGACTGAGAATTTTTCCTTCTTCTTATTTTGCAGAGTTCCTATCATGAAATGAAGATGAATTTTGATAAACGCTTCTTCTGCACCTGTTGAATAATCGTACAATTTTTTCTCCTTAAATTAATATGTAAATCACATTGTTTGAGTTTAATGTTAAACCAAAAACGTATTATTCTTTTTCTATATAGCTGTATTTGATATGTTTATAATTTGTTGATTTATAAGAAATATTAATTTGTAATTTTTCTTTTGTTCTAATGTCTTTAGTTCTTTTGGTATCAAAGTTATCCAAACTTTATAAAATTAGGTGGAAAACATTACTTCTATTATTCTTTGTCTTCTTTTTTTACTTTTAGTTAGAACTTTACAAAAAGCCTCCTACCTTTGCAGCCAGGAACTCTAGTTCTGGGTAACGGTGACGAGTATATGAGTTATAAGAAGTAACAGTCTTGCCATATATGTTTTTAAAAAGTATATTCCTCTTTCATTTGGGGTGTGTGTCTTTCACGTGTAGTTGAAATTTTAAATTCTGCTACACATTTAAGATCAGTATGACACACACACACACGCACACACACAACACACACATTATTTAAGCATCTTGCTTTCGAAGTTTGTCTCTGCTGGTATAATAAATGTCACCATTTGTTTGGTTTAAAATAGCTTCTTCCTGAAAAGTATTTTAATTAGACAAGTCCTAAAGATACATTAAAGTCACTCAGAAAAAATTTGTCACCAATTACAAAAAAATAGACCAGACTGTTGCTGTTTACACACATTAGAAATTAATATTGCATTAAAACTTATTGTAACATCGGCGTTTCTAAGTTTTCTACACAATTCAATGTCAAACAAAATTATTGTTTAAAGAAATGAAAGAGACTTCATAAACTAGACACATTATCTTACATTTAAGTAGCAATTTTTCAAAGCACTCTGTCTCTGAGAGGCACTTTCTTAGCCAAGTTCACACAGCAGACCTGCAATTCAAACTCAGAAATTCCAACTTTACGCCCAGCGTTTTTTCATATGCAATATATTCCTATTTTGAATTGTTCATGAAGTGTTTAAAGCTTTCAGTTGCTGGAATACTGTCTATTATATGCTATACTTTCCAACATCATACATAAGTTTTGGCGTATCATGCACTGATACTCTTAATCTGCTTTTCAAATGCTGCATTTGTTTCTCACACCACCTTAGGAAGCCATGTAGAAACAGGGGTACTTAAAATTGTATGTCAAAAATACCAACGACAGGCCAGGCGTATGGTGACTCACGCCTGTAATCCCAGCACTCTGGGAGGCCAAGGAGGGCAGATCACTTGAGGTCAGGAGTTTGAGACCAGCCTGGCCAACATGATGAAACCCCATCTCAACTACAAAAACAAATATTAGCCAGGCATGGTGGCATGCACCTGTGATCCCAGCTACTCAGGAGGCTGAGGCAGGAGAATAGCTTGAACCCAGGAGGCGAAGGGTGCAGTGAGCTGAGATCGAGCCACTGCACTCCAGCCTAGGCAACAGAGTGAGACTCTGTCTCAAAAGAAAAAAAAAATCAGTGATAAACTGAAACATGATTACAGCATACAGTGTGAAAGATTCCTGTCATTAATATGTAGAGAACTCATTTAACAATATAAAAAGCACTCAACAGAAATATGGGTAAGGGTTATTCATGAAAATCTTTTTCAGAAGATAGGCAAATCATCAATAATCATAAGATCGAAAACTTTATCCTCACTTGTAATCAAAATAATGCAAACTGAAAAGCTAGATAATAATTTCTTATCTATATTTTGAAAAAATGTTAAAAGAATACTAGGAGTTGATGAGGACATATTTATGAAATTGCTGTTTTAAAGTAAAAGTTCATACAACTTTACTAGAAAAAAATTTGTAATTGATAAAAAATTTTGGAAGTTGTATGTCTTTGACCCAAAAGTTCTACTTCAAAGAATCCAATCTAAGATAATCAAACATGTTTACTCACATACACATGTATATGCACACAGAAATACGTGGACAAACATGAGACATAGTCTAAAATATTTAGAAATAAGTTGTGGATTAAATGTATTCTGGTAGAACCTTGATGATAAAAAGTTATGCCCACTTGGTTATAATGTATTATTCTATTTATATAATGCCACATTTGATTTGATAATGTTTGTTTAGAATATTTGCATCTATACTTACAATTGAGATTGGCCTATAATTTTCTCTTTTTTTTTTTTTTTTTTTTTTGATTTTGCTGTCAGGTCACACTTGCTCCAAAAAATGAGTTAAACAGTTTTCTACATTGTTTTTCTTCTATGGAAAAGTTTTTGTTAAATTGGAATTATTTTTTACTTGACTGTTTGATATAAATCTCCAGAAAGCAAACTGAATATAAAAATGTCATTTTTAGATTTTGACTAGTGATTCATTTTAGTATTGGGTTTCTATTTCTTCATGAGTCAATTTTGATATTTTTTTTTAGGAATGGGCCCATCTCATCTGAATTTATTAATTGTTCACAATATCTTATTTATTTAAAATGTCTGCAGCATCTTTTCATTTTTTTAATTTGTTATTTGTTCTTTAATTCTTTTCTTGATCAATTATCGAAAGATTTGTAATATTTACTACTACTTTCATAGAAGCAATGTAACTACTTTCATCCTTTTTACTTTATTTTCTCCTCCATTAATTCTGAATCTTACCTTTATTATTTCCTTTATTTTACTTTTATATTTTTTATAATTTGTTGAGATGAGTATGAAAGATTAGATGAGGTAATTGCAGGTAATTATTAAGATAAATATGCAAGACAACTATCATTGTCTTTTATCACTACTATGTGCATTCAAAGATGTAAATTTCCCTCAAAATATTGCTTTAGCTATATTCCACAAGTTTTAGTTTATAACTTTTTATTATCATTCAGTTTAGTCGTTTCTATATTTTCCATTGCCTTTTCTTCTTTGACTCATGGTTTATTGAGAAGTTAACTTCCAAATGCATGGAGATTTTATAGTCATCACTAATATTTGCAAATATATGAAGATTTTCAATTATATTTTTGAAAATTTATGGCTTTATTACTAATATTTCTAAATATATTTCTAAATATATAGAGTTTCTATAACTATCATTTGTTTTGGATAATGAGAAAATATGGTTAATATTAGGTCAAAGGATTTAAGGTAGTATTTCAAATTGTTAGAGACTCCTTTTATGGCCCTTTGTAAAGTAAACATTTTGTAGATGTTATATGTGTACTTGAAAAGCATGTATTATTCTGCAGTTGCTGTGCATAGTGTTCCATATTTGTACATCAGGTAACTTTTAACTTTATCATTAAAATTTTCTATATGCTTACTGATTCTCTGTTTTCCCTCTTGGCTTTACCATTTACTGAAAGGGGTGTTTTGAAATCTCCCACTATGGCTGTAAAATTTTCTCCTTCTCCTTGTAGTTCTGGCAGCATTGTCTTATCTATTTTGAGGTTATAATTTTACTTGCAGGCAAATTAAACATTGTTTTTTCCGGTGAGTTCAACCAGGAAATTCATTGTGATCATTATAAAATGAACTTATTTAATTTCTAGCTATGTTTTTGCTTAAAATAGTATTTGACATGATATTGATACAGCTACATGAGCTTTCTTTTGCTTGTTGTTTGCATGATATACAATTGGCTAGAACAGATTTGTAAGATATACATCTAAGAGTTATTTAGTTTATTTAAAAATAACTTCTGGGCCAACCACAGTGGCTCATGCCTGTAATTCTAACACTTTAGGAGGCCAAGGCAGGAGGAGTGCTTCAGCCCAGGAGTTGGAGACCAGCCTGGGCAACACAGTGAGACCCCGCCTCTACAAACATTTTTCTTTAATTAACTGAGCATGGTAGCATGTACCTGCAGTTCCAGTTTGTCTGACAGAATAAGACCTTGTCTCTAAAATAAATAAAAATGAAATAAAATAAACACTTCTGAAATGTTGACAAAAGTACAATTATTCCTTTTGACATGGAACAATGTTCATAATATATTACTGAACCAACAGGTTATGAAATGCAATAAATAGCATACTCTCATGTGTGAGAGGGAGACTGTGAGTGTATGTATGAGGATATATGCTCATAATGAGAACATGTGTTAGTGTAAAGATACACATTCAACTGTTTTCAGTAGTTCATCCTAGGTACTTTTCTGTACTTTCTAATTCTCTAAAATGAGATTCTACTTTTTGTTTTAAAAAATGTGTTTTAAAAAAATTAAGCAATGTGGAACAGTATCAAATGCATAAAGAGAAACTAAGTATTTTTCTGAACTGGGAGGAATCATTGACTTTGGCAATAGTAATGTCTCTGACATCTTTTAATAAGAATAGTTTTCATGGAGGGTTTGAAGCTGAGGTCAGCTTCAGAGTAGGAAACAACAATATTTTTATAGCTGTGAAGGACATGAAAGAGATAAGTATGAATGATATGTGAATGAAAGAGAAAGCGCAAATTTTATTTTTGCTTAGTTTGAGAGAAACACTAACATGTTTCTAGACAAAGTGGGAGAAAGAAAATAAAAACAGAAAGGCCAGTTTATTGAACAAAGAAAAGGAAGGCCTCAAGAAGACAGGCAGTGAATTGGTCTCTTAACAAGCAGAAACCGCACAGAAAAAAGTAAGGCTTAAATTCTGCAAGTTCCTTTCAAACTATAAAATAAGAAGACCAGTAGGCTATATTTATAGAAAAGAGGCAGACAAAACTGGTTCCAACTTGCTAATTTTTTTTTCTGAGAACAAAAGCAAGGTCTCCCCAAGACATGAGCTTATTAATGAAATTAGAGAAATCTAGGCTATATTTTGTTTTCTTATCTGAGTAATCGCACCAGTTCAGTTATTGTTTGTAACTAGACTCTGGGTCACTAATGCTAAAATCTCCAGTAAAATATAAAGTGTGGATGCTTTCTTTCAGCCTAGCCTAAAATGGAAATGAGCATTAATTGTTACATGTGCATTTCATGTAAATTCCCTTAATTTGCACCCAAAAGCAGCCATTAAAAAACAATTCATAATAATATTTAGCTGATTTTTGTGTGTTTTTGTTTTAAAGAAGTTGTAACTAAAGACATGAAACTTTGTGAAGAGAAACAAAGGGAAGGGAAGAAATAAAAAATATTTCATATTCAGTAATAGGCATAAATACTATCTGAGTTTTTATATATGATTTATACTATATATGTATATGTTTTTATAGGGAGAAGTTTATTTACCAAAGCTCACAAGCTAGTAAGTACAAGTGCTTGGATTTTACTATGGAATCTATACAGTTCCAGGTCTGCCAGTCTGGCTACTAATATGATTTTCCAATGAATAAAACTAGTTGCTGATTTTAGAGATCAGTCTTTTAGAATTGTGAAGCCAGCTGATAAGTCTTTACGGAAAAAATGGGTAAAGAAAAATGGCAAATTGAGAGACATATTTGTTTTCCAGTAAAGAAAGCAGGCCTGTCTCCTCAGGTTTGCCACAACTTTCAATGGGACCTTTAGCAACTCAAACTTCTCCAGATCTCAGTTTTCTCATCTAAAAAATAGGGGATTTTAACCAAATGACTTCTAAGATTCCTTTCTAGCTCCTAAATGCAGAGCCTCACCACAGCTACTTTCTGCATTGAAGGCGCAGCCTGTTTCTAGCACTTTATGTAGTTCCTAAGATTCCTCAAGATAGAGGGCTTAGCCACAGCATCTAGAAAGCAAGACAGGGCAAGATGCAGCCTGGTAGGTCAGAGTTCTGGCTGCAACCAGTCTTAAGCAAAACACATCTGACAACCAATCCAAGTTAGGAACCGCATTTATTAGTAGGGGTTCCTTTTTTGTGCAAAGGATTTTTTCACTGCATAACCCTATCCTATTTTTGGGTATGCACTCTGTTGAAATTATCTTATGAGTATCCTATTTTTGGGTATGCACTCTGTTGAAATTATCTTATGAGACTGTAATGTAAATAACAATTTTTAATTTGTACAGCAGTTATGAGATACATATTACAGCAATTTTTCCATTCTAAAACACAGTAAGAAGCTTTAAAAAAAAGCACGTATTGTGGACTTAACATGAGCGTATGCACATACACTGAATCATAGACATTGTATCAGGACGTGGCAGTGGATCATCCAGTCCACACCTCTCCCATGTCAAAGGAACCCACTCATGCTCACACACCAGAGCACTTCCAGATGACTGGCAGTACAAGAAGCCTTCTCCCAGAATCTCTACCTGTGACTTGCTGTGGGGACCTGCCTCTCACTGCAGAGAAGGCAAAGCAGGAAGAAATCACACAAAAGAGCAAGGGCTGTAAGGAGAGCATCCCTTCGTCCGAGTGAACAGCAGGTCTAAAGAGTGTTTTAAAAGTGCCCAGGACATAGTGAGAGTACAATCAACTCCCTATACAGAGACAGTTTCATTGTATTGGTTCTCCTAAGACGGAATCTTTCCATCCTCTTTTCCAAATATGCTGCCTAAATAGTTCCCCTAAATATTGTTAGTTCCAGATTCATTGTACTCTAATAATAATATTCAACCACTATATTTTCTATTGATATTGAATAATGTATTGAATGGTTTTCAAGTAAGAAGATCTTGTGGATGGAGTCTATATCAGGCCCTGTATTACACAAATGAGCAAAATTGTGTCTTTTCCTCATTCTTAAGTTTGGCTTAGCTATTGCTACGTGTGATAAACGAATCAATGACATGTTTGGCTACTTAAGTTTACAAATTCATGTAATAAACTCTGATAGGACAGAAAAAGACGGCAAATTAGATAGTCTATTCTGACGTTTTTTAAGATGTAAAGATTAGACAACTCATATCTTGAAGTGTAGCCAGGTACACTGTGGATAATTATAGCAAGATGCAGCACTCTTTGAATGGCCGAAAGCTGTAATTCTCCCCATGTACTAGAATGAGGCAAGTAGGAAGTCTACCTGGATAGGTAAAAAAAAAAAAAAAAAAAAAGCTAAAATAGATGGCAAAAGAAAATAAGAGATAGCTCGAAGGTAAGCAGTAAAAAGAATCAACTGTGGAAGAAAGGGCTGTTATTCCCATGTCTGACATAGCACACAGAACTAGATACTTACAGGATGAGGTGTAACTTGGAAGTTCAGCAAGGAAGACTGATGCACTACATTCATTTTGTCAGATTCAGGCAGAGGAAACTGGGAGGACCCAGAGAGGGAAACTGGGAGGACCAAAGGAAATTCTCAGCCAAAGTGACTTCAGCACTTGGAAGTTGTCAGAATTTGGATATGCAGTGGGGCTGGATCACAGCAGAAGACTATTACAGAGAATGGGAACAAGGGCAAGAGTAACGCCAGCAGAAAGCGAAAGATGCGTAGGCTATTTATTTTGTCCCTTCTGCTGACAACGAGGATGAAACGAGGGTCTATGTAGTTTCGACTCTATGGAGAAGAGATCCAGCAAACTAGAAAACAAAGAGAGAAAAACTGAGGCACAGAAAGCTATAGAGCAAGTTACCAAGATAAATAAAGCGGCAAAAGAAATAACCTGTGCCCAGACTCCATCTCTAATAATTTTTTTTTTAACATCACCAAGCTTTCACTTGATTTGTAAATAATTTTTTTTTACTTTGGAAGGTAACTATCTCTTTTATTATTCTAACTAACAATAGCAAATTTGATGAAGATTTTTTCTGCGTATTTACTGTTTAAAAAGGCAAGAGTTTGAGGATTGATTTTAGCTACGTCTGGCCTGAAAAGCAACAATAATTCATTTAGAATAAAGTAAAATGAATTATACTTATCTTCCGATTTAATACTTTACAAGAGAAGTACAGCAGTTTTACACAATTCATTTGTGAACATAGAGAAGTATATTTGTTCAATTTCGGCTAGACTAGCAGTAAGCTACTTGCTCTTCATATGTTTTCTTCTGACGATTTATTCAAGAAAAACTTGCCAAGAGTTTACTATGAGCTGGATGCTTGGAGTACAGCAGTCAGCAAAACAAAGATTCCTGCTGTCATGTAACTTTCATTTGAATAGGAAAAGATGGTCAATAACCATAGATATAACAAGTATTTATTTAGTATGTAGAAGATGTAGGAGTGAAAAGGTGTGCTAACCTTTCCATGGCTGACACACCTATAACAAGAGACACTTTAACAAGAGAAAAGCAAAACAAATTTATTTAGCCAAAATTTGTGTCATGAGATCCTTTAGAATGAAGACCCAAGGGTACTTTTTTTTTTGAGACGGAGTTTTGCTCTTGTTGCCCAGGCTGGAGTGCAATGGCTCGATCTCGGCTCACCGTAACTTCTGCCTCCCAGGTTCAAGCCATTCTTCTGCCTCAGCCTCCCGAGTAGCTAGGATTACAGGCATGAGCCACCACGCCTGGCTGATTTTGTATTTTTAGAAGAGACAGGGTTTCTCCATGTTGGTCAGGCTGGTCTCGAACTCCAGACCTCAGGTGATCTGCCCGCCTCAGCCTCCCAAAGTGCTGGGATTACAGGCGTGAGCCATTGTGCCTGGCCAAGGCTACATTTTTATGTGTTGGTTCAATGAAGAATGGAGGACCTTATAAAAATGTGGACAAAAAAGGATATGGTCTAATACAAGTAGATTAAGTAGAGAAACCCAGCAAGGCTTGTCTGTTTAGATTCTTTTTGGCCTATTTGTTGTAGCATCTCTTCCTCCCAGCTATGGGTAAGACCCCTTTGAAATGAGGTCTTAGGACCTCCTATCTGATATGGTCCATCAGCGAACTTTTTTATGGCCAATTTCTACACAGAAAGGTAGGGAAAGAGTATAAAATAATTTCAGTTTTTATAGCTTGCTTTGGGGAAAAGAGGTTCTCGTTTCTACCCTGCCTTGGGAAAGAAGAATTCTGGTTTCTATGACTCACTTTGGGGGAAAATGAGGGGCCAGAGACACATGGTCAGGAAAAGATCAGAGAGAGATTTGCTCTGATGCTGTTTCTGAAGACTTCAGATGGCCTTTAGTTAAAAGACCTCAACATGCCAAAGTATGTCACTTTATCTTTGCTGGGGCTCAGAAAATGATATGCCAAAGTATGTCACATCATTTTCTGAGCCCCAGCAAAGATAATTAGTGCTATAGGAAAAAAATTAGAACTGAATGGGGTAAGGGTGATCATGAGTGTGATGTGGGGGGTAGGTAATTTTTAAGAGAACCGCCAGTAGACATTTAAGGTGGCAGGTGTGGTTTGTTCAAGGAACAGAAAGGAGGCCTGTGTGACTGGAGTGGAGGGAGCAAACAAGAAGGAGAGAGGAAGAATAATAGAAAAGAAGATCTAATTTCAAAAGTAATTCACACGATGAAAATGTAATTCACATTGATCTAAATCTCTGGAGGAATCACTCTCTAACAGCCATCATTGCCTAAATAGACATGTATTATGGAAAGCAATACTTCAGATCAACATAGCATTCACTGAAATCTTAAATTTATGTGTTAAGTTGGAAAGCTATTTGGGAAAGGGGGAAGAGGAAGTTCATTCAATCATCATAAGTAGCTTAACAGAGCTGAAAATATTTTTGATCTGTCTACCAATCATCTCTCTGTTATGAGATGAATAATTATGTCTCCCCAAAATTCATATGATAAGACCCTAACCCCCAATGTGATGGTATTTGGAGGTAGAACATGTGGGAGATAATTAAGTCTAGAGTAGGTCATGAAAGTGGGACCCTAATGATGAGATTTGTACCCTCATAAAGACAGAAAGAGACAGAGAGCTTTCTCTGCCTATACACAAAGAAGAGACCATGAAAGCTCACAGCGTGGTGGTGGCCATCTGTACACCAGGAGGCAAGCCCTCACTAAGAAACAAATCTGTCAGTACCTTGATCTTGGACGTCCCACCCTCCAGAATTGTGAGAAATAAAAGTATATTGTTTAAGCCACACATCATAAGGGATTCCCTTATAGCAGCCCAAGTGGAGTAAGGCATTACTATCTATTTCCTTCTAATACCCCAAAGCAGCAGATATCTGTTCACCTACCTGTCACAATGGAAGAGATTGTAAAAGAACAAAGGCACCAGATCTGCAACATTTTAAATGAAACTGGGATGTACTAATCTGAATCTATTTGATGCCTCGAAGACTCAAATAGCAATTTCAAGAATAGGAAAATAGAAAAGTATCATTCCCTAGAAACAAAGATACACCTACTAGTGCTTGGGCAAGTAGCAATGCCTGCTAATGCCTGTTTAGAGGTTAGGTGGTTTCCTTATGCTGCTTCTTTTTGCATGGAGCAAGCATCATAAGTTTAAATTAAATTTAATAAATGTCAACAATAAAAATAATGAATGTATTTGGAAACATGAGTGTTTATTTAAATACACAGGTGCTGACTTGCCAACTTAAAGAACACAACAACAAAATTAACCAGACTTAACTACATTGAGAATTCAATATTGGAAAAAATCGTGAGGGTCTCCCCTAACAGAAAGGAATTTTCAATTAACGACTTTACTGAGCATGTTCCAGGCATTAGCTCATGCATTCTCCATCACAATTCTATGAGGTGGGTACTATTGTTGTCCCAATTTTCATAGAGGAGGAGACTACAGCACAGAGAATTTATGTAACTTGCCCAAGATCACACAGGCAATGCAAAGACCGGGATACAAATTCTACTGTCATGGGTCCAGAGGTGGGATCTATGCCAATAACCTCTGCAGCCTCTACAGTAGGTATTGTGTGATTACTATGCAACTTGCACTATGTTAAGTATTTTTTCACATATTATACTCATCCTTTCCACAAACTCAGAAACTCTAAAGTATCTAAAGATCTAAAGTAGGTACCATAATTAGATCTTTTTTTTTTTTTTTTTTTGAGATGGAGTCTCGCCCAGGCTGGAGTGCAGTGGTACAACCTCGGCTCACTGCAACCTCTACCCTCCCTGGGTTCAAGCAATTCTCCAGCCTCAGCCTCCCAAGTAGCTGGGATTACAGGCATGAACCACCATGCCTGGCTAATTTTTATATTTTTAGTAGAGACAGGGTTTCACCATGTTGGCCAGGCTGATCTCTAATTCCTGACCTCCAGTGATCCACCTGCCTCAGCCTCCCAAAGTGCTGGGATTACAGGCATGAGCCACCACGCCAGCCAATTATATCCATTTTTATGGATGCATTAATATCTTAAAGCACTTCAGCTAAGAAACTAGTAAACTTCAACTTGATCCTAGGCAGTCTGACTTCAGCACTCACCCTTGTTGCCACCACCCTATGCTGCCTCGTTACCATATTCCATCTTTTCTTGAACACAATTGCTTTTGCTACAAGGAGAACTGTCACTAAAAGCTACATGAAACAGTGATATGGATGTGGGATTTTATTGACAAATATATATTAGTCAAAAATAAATTACTAACTTTGGGTTTGGGGAGAATAACAGTGGAAAAATGCTTTGGAAAAAATGCCAGTTCCATCCCTATCTAGCTTATGGAATCATAAGGAAAAAATGCATTAAGTCATGTAAAACCCCTTTAAAATCTCTAATATACTCGATTACAATTATCTACTGAGCTAAATTCTAGTAATCATATCCACTGTTTACAAGACAATTTTGAGAATCAAAGTAACTAATGTATGCAAAAGCACCTGCAAACTGAGTTACAGAGAGCTACAGAATGGCAAGGACACAAAGCTTAGCTATGGAATCAAACATTCGACATAATGTAGGCTATTTGTGATGCCACAACCGGATAAGGTAGGTTATCAAGCACTAAGTCAAGAAAATGAAGGATCAATTTTTCCCTCTGCTTAGATACTTAGACATCATGAGATAGCTTTTAGAACAATGAAAGACGCACCAGTCTGCTCCAGTATAAGAACTCTCTAGGTTAGCAATTGTTAACAATATGCTCACAGTAGAATAAAATGTCATAACGCTTTTTGGCCATTTATAGATTTGTTGAATAATTGTAGAGTATTCACTGTGCTTAGATTGTGTAAGATTTCACATTAGGATCTGTAGGACACATAAAGTAGTTGAAGATTTACTGTAGTTCTTGCCCTTGTAGAAAGAAGGTACAGAAAATACTTACATGTCAATGTTGTCTATGGCAGGTATTATATTGGAAGAAAAACAACTGAATACTATATTGCAACATAAAAATGGGAAACACCACTGAGTATTAGGAGAAAGAAAAGTTCCCTTGAAGAGAGACCAAATAAGATAAAGGTCAAAATTTGATAATTGGCTGCAGTCCTGATATTCATATCATATTTCTTTTTCCAGGCCTTTCCTGAGCTAACTTCATGATTCCTTCTGGAGTCCATAAGATGAAATCCTGTTAGCTATAGCTAGTGTCATTTACAATCAAAAGATTCTAACAGCAGTAGGAAGAAACAGGGGATAGGAAGACAAGTCAGGAGGCTATTGTTTCAAGATGATTACAGCCCAGACAAATACAGATACATTGGGAAGGAGAAGAAGCTGGATTAGTCAATGATATCTGAGGCAGAATTGATAACTCTTACTGGTTGATTTGACAGGACAATATGGCAGAGATAATTTCTGTATGTTCACTAAGCTGTTACATTCTTTTGAGTATGGTGATAGACCAAACTATTCAGCGAAATATGTGCAGGTGGAGTCATTTGATTAATTATCACCAGTGAAATGTGAGTGAAAGTTATGTGTCACTCCCAGTCTATGGCAACTAAGAGCAGGTATACTTTCTCCATTCTTACTCCTGTCTACAAAGTTGGAAGAAAGGGCTCCAGGATGGCAGTGTTCTAAGGTAGATGAAGCTTGAATCCTGAGCCACCAATTTGTGGTTTGTGTCTTTTATTGTGAAATCATCTTCAGAAGGGAATTTTTTTTCTAAGGAGTCCAATGTACCCCAAGTGTTTTAAATGTTGCAATCTTTTCCTGATTGATTGTTCTAGAACCAGTTTTTACTTGTTTTATACAGCTAAGGTTTTACTGAACAATTTGTGTTCCATAAATATGAAGGCAGAGCCTTCAAGTATTGATTTCCCATGTTTGTTTGTTTTTTCTCCATTCAGGGCTTTATCTCTCCTCATTGAAGAAGTGGCCTTTTTGATGGTCTGCTTATCTGCAGGCATCTCAATTTTAACTGCGTGCCTTCTGCATGCCCAAGCCATGTCTGCTTTCTTCACATAGACATGAAAACCACAACCACTTAGACATTAAAGCAAATATCCAGGTTCAAGAGCCTCTGAAGCCAGAGGGAGGAGGCGTACACTTGTTACTACCAACTCTAACTGCCCTCTTCATTTCTGGCACTTTTTAAAAAATTGTTTTGAGCACAGTTGTGCATGTATGTACATACATGTCCGTATGCATGTAGGTATATGTGAATATATTTTTATATTCTATGACACATTTATTATTATTTTTAATTTTTTTGGTGATGGGAAAGGCTCCCTATTAGCCTAGTCTGCTATGTCATCAAAAACCGAAGTACAGGAAAACTCTTTTGGCCATGTTTGCTTGAGGGTTCTATCGGAAATACAAATGGAAATGCTCAATAGTTTAGTGAGCTATATGGGTGTGAAGTTTGGAAAACAGGCCTGGAATGAATACATAGATTTAGTATAAAAAGAATGTGCTCATCTGGATTGACCAATAAAAGTAAGAAAGGAAGAGGATAAAGATAATAGGACTCTAAGGAAAATACAAGTGAGCAGAAAAATAAATAACAATTAAGGGAAAGTTAGAATAAATAAGAGTATGAAAGAGTAATAGGAGAAATCGTTTGTAATCAGTAAATCAGTTTCAAGCGCAAAGTAAACTCTCCAACTTACAGCAAAGACTTAAATGAGAAATCAGAAATAACGTGGGCTTGGGCAGAAGGAGGTTTTTGGCGTGGGAATAAATTTACTAAAGAAGATAATTCAAATATCTTGGGTCATATGTGATTTCCATGACTTTCTGACAGCTACCATATGAGCTTGCGTCATTGTCAAGTGGCATTCTATTGGAGTGTGAGCATACTATTGGCTCCAGTCTAATAGAACAGAGAATGACCTCATAAATTACAAGTGGTCGTTAGATTTTCTTTGTTCTTTTTCATCAGCCAGGCTCTCTTTCCCCCTTATTCTTGGCTATCTCCTTTGAGAACTTGAGATCAATCTGAGAATGAGCAGTAGCTGCTGCTGCCCTAAGGGCAGACCATCCTGCAATCCTTATTCCATTGGAATGTTCTATTTTGTCAGCAACTGTTTCTCCCACCATTCCTGGATGGGCCTGAATACAAAGACATTGCCTCAGTTTTACCATTTCAAGGACAGCGAGGGTCAAGAAGTAGAGATGATATCAGAAGTATCAGGTACTGCTGGGAATACAAAGAAGTTTGAGATGAATTACCCACATACATTAATAAAAGGTTCTCAGTTATGTTACTGAACAGAGTTTCAACAGGAGGACAGGTGGAAAACAGACTGTAACAGGTGGAAGAATAAAAAAGAAGTTGAGGAAACACAGAAGACAGAAAAATGTGGCCATCTTAATAAGTCTGGCTGAAAACAAGAAAAGAGAAATAGATTTGTGGCCAGGGGAGGAGACAGGGCCAAGGGATTTTTTTTGGTTTTGTTTTGTTTTTCATCTTGATGATTGGTTCATTTGAACATGTCAGCAATTAAGGGACAAGAGCCAAAAAAATAGGAAAATACAGAGGAAAGCGGGACAGGCTGACAGAAAAGAATGCAAAGAGAGATGAAGAAGGGTAAGAGTACAACTTCGGGAGAGTCTCAGAATATTATTTGGTCAACATCCTCTTCTTCCAGGAAAAACAAATCAAAATCCTGTTATAATAATAGATTTCAAAGCTACTTTGCTAAATAGTCAGCTGGTTCTAATCTCTTACCTAACAGATTTTCCTAAATTTCTCTTTGACATTATTTTCATAATGAATAGGTCAGTTAATAATATGGTTTTGAGTTTTATTAGCAGAAAACCCCCAAATTTCCTGTTTTGAAGGATTTACTTTACAATCCTAAATTCCTGTAACCACTTTTCTCATATCTGATATGTCCCTCTTGGGTAAAAATGTTATTTGAAGATAGGTCACAATTCAAAATTAGATAAATTAGCTTGAAGGAAGAATAAGGGATTAATTTATATTATACATGTATATATATACATATATACATATATATAGAGAGAGCATATATGTATATATAGTATAAAGAGAGTATATATAGTATATATAGAGTACATATAGTATATATAGAGTATATAGAGTATATATACAGTATATATAGTATATATAGAGTTTATATAGAGTATATATAGTATATTTAGAGTATATATAGAGTATATATAGTATATTTAGAGTATAGAGTATATATAGTATATATAGAGTATATATAGAGTATATATAGAGAGTATATATAGCGTATATATAGAGTATATATAGAGAGTATATATCGAGTATATATAGAGTATAGATATAGTATCAGTCTTAAAGATGAAACAGAATTTAGGCTAAATATTAAGTAAACTGGATTGATCTTTAAAAAGCACTTTGGAATTAATAGAACCAATGCTATTTCCAAGAATTGAGATGTTAAAATGTCAAGTTAATTCTCAATTTTTTTACAGTTTGAAACAGAATTGAGTCAAGACTCTAAAATGGTAAATTAATCATGCATTTAAAGCACATTTGTGTCTAGAAGATATGGGGAAATTTACATTGGTATATAGGAGATTCTGATGCTTGGGTGCATTAAAATATTTCAAAAAAAATAACAATGTAAATATCTAACCATTTATTTAGATTTATTTCAGTGCTGCTGCCCAAACCCAATCATACCCAAAGCTACATCTTCCTTAACTGAGGAAAGCAATTAGTTTTCTAGTTAATATTAGTACCTACGGCAGGCAACTATCTTAGTTAAAAGAGGAGTTGGTTTACTATCTAAAAAGTGTTTATTTTTATTATGCCAATGAAAAATCTACCTAATTAAACACAGGAAGTGAACTTTTAGGCACTATTGAGTGTGAATTTTATATTGGTATTGCATTCTTATCATTGATTTGCATATTTTTCTATGTTCTTACTGGATCCTATGTATTTACTTATAATTGCATTGTCAATGTATCTGAAAAGTTCCTCAGGAGCATTTTTTTTTTTTCGAGATAGAGTTTCATTTCATTTTTTTGCTCAGGCTGGAGTGCGATGTCACTGTCTGGGCTCAATGCAACCTCCACCTCCTGGGTTCAAGTGATTCTCCTGCCTCAGCCTCCCGAGTAGCTAGAATTACAGGTAACTGCCACCAGGTCTGTCGAATTTCTTTTTTTTTGTATTTTTAGTAGAGACGGGGTTTCACCATGTTGGCCAGGCTGGTCTCGAGCTCCTGACCTCAGGTGATCTGCCTGCCTCGGCCTCCCAAAGTGCTGGGATTACAGGAGTGAGCCACCATGCCCAGCCAGGAGCATGTTTTTATATAAGGTATAAAAGGAGCGTTCCAGGCTGCAATATGGAGCACAAGAAAAATATCTGACCCAAACACAAAAGATAGGTGAGTCTGGGCATGGTGGCTCACACCTGTAATCCCAGCACTTTGGGAGGTCGAGGCGGGTGGATCACTTGAGGTCAGGAGTTTGAGACCAGCCTGACCAACATGGTGAAATCCTGTCTTTACTAAAAATACTAAAACTAGCCGGGTGCCGTGGTGTGCGCCTGTACTCCCAGCACTTTGGGAGGCCAAGGTAGGTGGATAACCTGAAGTCAGGAGTTTGAGACCAACCTGGCCAACACAGTGAAACCCTGTCTTTACTAAAAATACAAAAATTAACCTAGCATGGTAGCGCGTGCCTGTTTTCCCAGCTACTTGGGAGGCTGAGGCAGGAGAACCATTTGAACCCAGGAGGCAGAGGTTTCAGTGAGCCAAGGTCACACCATTGCACTCCAGCCTGGGTGACAGAGCGAAACTCTGTCTCAAAAAAAAAATAAAAAGTATATGAAGGCTTCTAGAGGAAATAATTTCTAAACTGGGATGTAAATGACTAGCTTGCTCTTTTGAGAAGTTTCAGTAGTGGTTATGATGGCTTTAGAAAAGGATAGTGAAAGTCATGGCATTGGTCATGGCAATCTGCAATTGAAAACGCAGGGTAAACTGGAGCTTACAAACTAATGTTCCCTAGTTATGTTGCTGTGTTGTGAATGAGTTACAGACATATTTAAATATTGATTCTTTTATCCTTGGGGGAGTATGTGAGATCTTAGGCCAACTGGCTCTAGATACAACCAAATTTACTAGTTTACCCCAGTGTGCCATGAATGTATTCTCATTTTCCGTGTATGGTGAAGTAAAAGAGTTTCTTGGGAAGCACTGCCTTAGAGTAAATAAGGTAAATGATGTGGCTACAGCATTGAGTGAAAATTGGTAAGTGAGGAGAAATGAAGATATGCAGTTAGGCGTGGAAATATCATGAAGAACCTTGTTACTCATTATGAGTATTTTCGGGAAGCCATCTAATAGATTCAGGCAGGAAACAAACATGAAAAGATTTGCATTTCTAGAAAACCTCTCTGGATGCAGTAAGAAAATAGTCTGGAAAGAATTCAGCAAGAAAGACTAGTTAATGTGTTATTTTCATTTTTCTTTCTTTCATTTTCTTTTTTTTTTTTTTTGGTTAGACACTGTCTTGCTCTGTCACCCAGGCTGGAGTACAGTGACACGATCTTGGCTCACTGCAGCCTCCAACTCCCAGGTTCAAGTGATTCCCCTGCCTCAGCCTCTCTAGTAGCTGGGGCTACAGGTACGCACCACCAGGCCCAGCTAATTTTTGTATTTTTAGTAGAGATGGGGTTTCACGATGTTGGCCAGATTGTCTCAAACTCCTGACCTCAGGTGATCCGCCTGCCTCGACCTCCCAAAGTGCTGGGATTACAGGTGTCAGCCAATACATCTGGTCTATTGTGCTATTTTCATAAGCCAAAAAAGTAGTAGTTATTGGCCTGAGCCTGGCTAATAAGAAAAAGAATAGAGAGTGTGAATCAGTTCCAGAATGTTAAAGAAACAGAAGCTACTGAACCTGGATATCAAATAAATCCTACAAAGGAGGGAGAGGTAAACTTCAAGGGTGACTTGCAGGTGTTTGTTTTAACTAATTAGGTGGATGCAATAGTAATAGTTGATGTTTATGAGTACTGTTTTAAAAAGCACATCTGGTACTACTTTAAGAATTAAATCAACTCATTTAATCTTAATGATATTTCTATAAGGTAGATTACTAAGCCCACTTACAGATGAAATAACTGAGGCCTAAGGGTAAATTATTCATAATAAGAGCCTGGATTTTAGTCCAGAAAGATTTGTTTTCTTCACCACTACTTTGTACGGTCTCTGTTGCTATTCACTGAAATTGGGAACACATAAAATTGAGCTGGTTTTAGTGTAGATCTAATGAGTTCAATCTTGGACATCGCTATGGACTGAATTATGTTCCCCCCAAATTCATATATTAAAGTCTTAACCCCCCAAAGTGACTGTATCCTGAGATAGGGCCTTTGTGGAAGTAATTAAGGTTAAAGGAGATCATAAGGGTGGGACACTAATTCAATAGGTCTATGGCCTTATAAGAAGAGAGAGAAAGAGTCAGGGGGCAGAGGAGAGAGAGAGAGAGAGAGTAGAGAGATCTGTCATGTGAGGACACAATGAGAAGGCAGCCGTCTGCAAGCTAGGAAGGGAGCCCTCACCAGAACCCAATCACACGGACACCCTGATTTCAAACTTCTAGCCTCCAAAATTGTGAGAAAATAAATTTCTTTTGTGCAAGCCACCCAGTCTATGGTATTTTGTTATGGCAGTCTGAGCAAGCAAAAACAGACATAGACCTGTGGGAACCCCAAGAGGAACTACATATATGAATCAACATTCAGAAGAGGCACTGGAATGGAGATATAGATTTAAGAGTCATCAGCACATGGGAATAAAATTAAGCCATGGAACCTAATTAGATTGACCAAGAGCTTATATGTAACAAAGAGAAGGCTAAAAATAAAGCTCATAGAAACATCAGCATTTAAGAAATGAGCAAAGGAAGATAAGCTAGCAAAAAAAGGTTGAGTAAGAAGAGTTAGCATGGAAAAATGGAGAAATGAAACAAAAGAATGTAGAGTCACAGCCACCAAGAAAAGAAATGTTTACAGAGAAAGGAACAGAGGAACAACATTAAATATTACAGAGAGCTATAAGGAATAACAATTATCCATTGAATTTAATCATAAGAAGTCAGTGTAACCCTTAGTGAGAATAATAGACTTGTAAACATATAGAAAAATAGACATATAGAAAAATATAAAGAGTAAAGGAAGGTTGAGAAGTGAGAGTTGATAACTCATTCAAAAGGTTGGCCTTAATGGAGAAGACACATGAGAATAAATGTAGGCAAATATGGAGTCAAGGGAAGTTTTTGATTTTAAGAAAGGAGAGATTTAAGCAAGCTTAATGCAGATAGGAAGGAGCAAACATAGAATGAATTTGAGAGAGTTGGGATCATTAATAGACAATGTCCTTGAGAGGTCAAGTGGATAGAAATACAGAGAGTTCAGGTAGAGAGGTTTAGGAGGGAAGACATTGCTTCTTTTAAGACAGGAAAGAAGAGAAAAGTGAGTATGGATGCAGGTGAGTCTTTAGATTTAGAGATGGATGTTGAGAGGCTCTTTCTCCATGGCTTACATTTTCTCTAAGAATTAAGTAGGAAGGTATTCTAAGAATAAGAGGGAAGTTGAGGAGGCATTGGACAGAAGCTTACTTTGTAAAAGCTCTAAGATAATAGCTCTGGAGAAGGAGAGAGGGAGCTGATCAGGAAATATGAAGAAATTCTGGACAGAATTGCAGGCTACAGCTGTGGTTAGAGATTTAAAAACAAAACAAACAAACATGGGGTAGCTCT
The DNA here is from genome assembly GCF_009828535.3 of Hylobates moloch. NCBI lineage: Eukaryota > Metazoa > Chordata > Mammalia > Primates > Hylobatidae > Hylobates > Hylobates moloch. The sequence continues at coordinate 26,686,916 of NW_026652293.1, forward strand.
ATCAGGGAGGTCACAACATTTTCTCCAGTGGCACTTATCTACAACTATCTAACACTTCATAAGTGATAGAAACATTGGATTCAGCATGTCTCAGGTTTTGTAGGTCATTTGTGACAATAGATTAGAATCTAGATTATTGGTGAGAGGAGAACAACATCTAGAAAGGAAGGTTGAAATTACTGAAAAACTGATAAGTAAGAATGAAGGAAAAGGGTTCTGGAATTACAAGTTCCTTTGAGGTAAGGCAGGTGGTAGGGATGTAACCGACAAAGACATTATGGCCAGAGAGTGGAATGACTGAGTTTAAGATTTCATGTACTGCAGTTCTAGATGGTGACAAGCTCCAGAGTGTGGTCATTGGGAATGGAAATAAGAGATTTTCACAAAAGAAATAAGGAAGTGAAAGAGTTTATAAATAGGTGAAGCCCTTTTAACAAGTAGTGAAAATGTAATCTGAAGCTCTCACATCAACCTTATCCTTTTCCAGTTCAAGCATGCATATTACAGAGAGAAAGAAATCATTGTGCTCTACTCAGTAGGAGGTAGCCTCAAAAGACAATTTCAAAATCAAGACACCTGGATCCACACCCTTGACAAACCTCTGGTGTTAGATATAGTTTCCATGTCCGCAGCACTTTTAACTCCTGCCAAACACAGCCTTCCCTCAGCAGTGAGATACCTTTTCACCTGTAGTCAAGGAGCACTGTGGAGAAGAAAACTCAATAAAATTTCTGCAGCCTTTTTTCCACCACCACCACCTCAACTAAGAGCCAAATGTGTTGACACCCCAGTGGCAATATATAGATCAATGAAAGCAATAATGCCTATGCGCTTTTTCCCTGTTATTAAAAAAAATTATCTTCTGACAGTTATGTAACAATATTTCCAAGCTTCTTTTTGTATATGTGTGTAACATCATTAAAAGTAATGGAATGGTTCCAGTCTATAGGAAAGTTAGAATCAAATTTCAGAAAATATATGAAGGGAAAACTGATTTTATTACATTTTATTGAAATCAGAATTGTGAAGACAGCCTAATGAGTCATTCTGTTACTACTTTTAAGAGATAAAAAAGGCCACTTGGCTGGTCTTTTCCATTTCTAAAAAACACTACATCATACTCACTTTTCTCCAAGCTCCTCCCAGAATATGTATCATTCTTGCCTTAGAATTCCAAATACTCCCTGTGTCAGACTTAAAAAATGTCATCACTAGAGTTTCTACAAGTACTATCACTCTCCCTCATATTTAGAGTTCAGGTTTTATGGGCTGTTTGTCATGAGCAGGTCTCCTAAATACCATTCTCTATTCTTATATAGTGATCATCTGTTCTAAATGTTATTCAAGGTTCGCTTAAGTGCATTTTTTTTTGAGACAGGGTCTCGCTATAGTGCCCAGGCTGGTCTTGAACTCCTGGGCTCAAGTGATCCACCTGGCTTGGCCTCCCCAAGTGCTGGGATTACAGGCGAGAGCTACAATGCCCAGCATCACTTAAGTCTTATCTCTTTCATTAAATCTTCTCTGACCATCCTAAGCTGCAGAGAATTCTCCCTCTCTCTCCATGAAGTACATATTTGTTGGGCACCTAAGGAGATGTAGCCACTCTACTAGGTGTTGGTAATATATTGTTGAATAAGATGGCTTACATAAGCAAGTGGCAAAGAACATAGTTTAAAAATATGTACTTTGTAAATCAAATTTTTTAAGAAGGCTCATGATGGAAGGAAAGAAATTTAACATTTATTAAATCTCTTTTTTTATAGGTCAGGACTTTGATCTTTATAACATCCCCTAAGCTTTTACAGATGACCACACTGTAGCTGGAAGAGATTACAGTTAAGCAAGTCATACAAAGGTCATGTGATAAAGCAGAAGTCAGAAATCATCTGTCTGATTCCAAAGCCAAGCTTTTGCCACTTTGCTGAGGATGCCTTTATAGAGTAGAAAGGAAGGACAAATCTGATTACAATAGCAATCATTTATTGAATGAGCCCCATAAGCATATGGGGCTTATAAACCAGGCACTGCATTAAATACTTTACATAGGTATTTCTTTAATTAGTATAACCAAACTATGAGGTAGACATTATTATTTTCCTTATTTTATAGATAAAGAAACTGAGTAGTGAAAGAATTAAATAGCTTGTCCAGTGCCCTAAAGCAGTAAATGACGGGGGCAGTATTTGAACCTATTTTCTTCTTACTACAGAATTTAAGATCCTAACCATTTTATTTTTATCAACACCTGACAGAAGTCTACACTGTAGTCTTGGCTCCATTATTGTGAGTTGTTTGAACATGCAAAAAATTTCATGAGTTTCAATGTCTTGGTTTTTCAAATGAGAAAAAATAATGTCCATCCTGCTTTTTTATAGGAAAATGTGAGGCTCAAGTGAGAATTATTTATAAGGTGCTTTATTAGTAGTAGATAACAAAGATAAAGTTATGTTTAAGCATAGGATACAGGCTAGGAAATTCTGAAAAGCGGCCTATTATTAAACCAATTACTCAAGGAGTCACTTTACTTATAAGTTTAGAAACGACTACTTATTTTTAGGGAAAGACATCTTAAAAATTTAATAAAGGCTAACAACAACTTTATTTTTAACGCAAGTCATTTCTGAAAATTCAGTGGTAGATAATATGGAAAATTGTCTAACCATAAAAATACATTTCTAATGCCATTATCCTGAGATTTATCCTTATATGTGGCTGTCTACTGATTTTTAAGAGAAAGTTGGAAAATTTAGAACAGCAACGCAACCATGCTCTGATGTTACAAAGTGCAGTGAGGGTCTCAGATTAATTAGAATATACTGAACAATCCAGAATACGGCGGCAGTGCAGTAGGTGGCTCTGGTAGGGCACCCAGGCTGAGATAAAAGGGTTTGCTCCACCCTGGGTGAGGACCCTTCCACTGGGGTGTCCTTTCCATTTGTGTGGAATCCAGTGCCTTGGAGCACCATCTTGAGTACCTGGCCAGGGAGGTTGGATGGTACCATAGTAGGGCCCTGTTGCTTACTGGGTTTTTTGCATGCTCACGTCAGCAGCCACCAGGCTCTCTGCTCGAGCCAGGGATACAGTGGCACAGGCACCCTGGGTTCTCAACTCCAAAATTCCAGACTCCAAAATGGTTTCTAGAGTAATCTGGCATTCAGAGTCTTGCTCGCAGTGCCTGAGGCATGGGCAATGATTTATTGGAAGTTTTTTAGCTCTGGGAAAGTCAGGTAATCTTCACGGGTTAAGGGAACAGGCTGTGGAGGTCAACAGACCTATTTTACAGATGAGAATCCAAGGAACAGAGAGACTAAGCTATTTGCAGATCACCCAGGTTAGTTTTGGGAACCATTCCATGTAGAAGTTGGCAGACATTGCTGACCCAGGGTGATTAGGACTGAGATGGGTGTGCTTTGAACATAAATTGATCCTATGGAGGAATCACCCCAAGTGCTGATAACTTCTGACTTGCCTCGTCAACCAAACTGAGCTTCAGCGCATATCGGACAGTTCAGGCAGCCACTGTTCAGGTATTTGAGGAATTGAAGTGCTGTGGACATACCCACTCAGATGTGTCTTACATGTGGGTGGTAGCACAGGGGAGAGGAGCATTAGTCAGACAGGAGGAGACTCTCTGGGTGACTTTGGGTAATTTCCTCTCCCTCTGCAGGCCTTCATTTCTCCAGTGGTAAATGGAGGGGTTGAACAGGAGGGCCAGCCCTGTGGTGGGCCACAAAGATGGCTCTAGCCATGTCCTTGCCATCAGTGGAGTGGGAGAGGAGACTAGAGGTGACAAAAGTCTATGCCAGGAACTGTAGGAGACAAATAGTATCAATGGGAAATGACACAAGGGTAAGATCTGTATGAAAAGCCCAACACACCTGGTCTGAATTTTTCAGCATTCTCAACCAGCGCATGGCCTGGGGCAGCTTAGGAAATATCTGTTGAGTAAGCTTTGGAATGAAGGCTCTGTCCCTGTCTTCAGGGGCACCACAGTCTTGCTGAAAGGAGTTCTTTCCTTTTTAGTTTCTGTTGATTATAGGTGAGGTAAGGGATGATCAGAGAAAGAGACTAGAGCTCAGATTGCCCTGATAGCCTTCAGCTTCCAGATACAATCAGATCTACTCTTGACCCGTGTCTGCTTAAAACTCATTGCCATCAGGATAAAGTACACATTCTTTAGCAGATGAAGGCTTTGCATAACCTGACTCTCTTCTTCAGACCAAATTAGGATTTTTCAACCTCAGTACTATTGATAATTTGGGTTGGCAAGTTCTTCATTGTAAGGGGCTGTCCCTGGCCCCCTACACATGAGATGTTAGCAGCACATACTCCTCTCCAGTTGTGACAAACCAAAAATGTCTTCAGACACTGCCAAATGTCTCCCAGGGAGCAAAATTTCTCTTCCTTGAAAACCGCTGGACTAGAGGAGGGTCAGTCATTGCAAACCTCTTTTACTTCCAGGAGTTTGCCTCACCATCTCTTTCCTCCCAGGTTTTGCCCATATTTCTCCTCTCTTTACCTGGTGGATCGTACTAGTCCTGCAGATGTCAGATGTTCCCTTTCCTGGGAACCCCTTTTTGAACCTCTCAGACTGTCAGATGCCACCTCCGGGCTTCCATGGCACCCCCCACCCCCCGCCAGCTATGATTTCCCTACCCCAGCCCTGCTCATTCTGGGTGGTCACTGTGCAGTGACTGATCTGTCTTTCTCCCCCACACCAGACTGAGGGCCCCAGGAGGGCAGAGCCAGGACTGTCTCAGTCACTACCCTAATAGTACTGTCTTCAGCACTATCAGGCTCAGAGCCAGGCACAGAGCAGGTGCTCTTCATGTGGGTAATGAATGCATTGTGAAACATCCTGAGATGAGGTGGGATTATCCGATACTCTCGGTATATTCAGATGACCAGTGAGGATGTGCTAGAAAGCCTGGATTCCTATGGCCCCTGCACATCCCTCGTGGTTTTGGCTACCTCCTGGGGCCCTTAGGGGATGTCCCTGGAAATTGTGAGATGAGATATGCAGATCCAAGATCAGACAGTGTCTTAGCCATCACTGTGTCCACAGCTACCACCGTCCTCCCCTCTACCTCCATGAAAACTAGCAACAGATCAGGCAGTCCCTGGGCCCAGACTCATGCCCTAGACCACCTGCTCCTGCTTTATCCAGAGGTTCAGACACAGAGCCCACCGTTCTGCCATTCATTCCTTTAACTGAGGTGTTTTGAGCTACTGCTACACGCTAGGCTCTGTGCTAATGCTGGGGACACAGCTATGGACAAAGCAGATCCTGCTTTCTTGGAGCCCAGGTTTCTAGTTGAAGGTAGGATAGCGAGGTGGAAGATGGACAGGGACAAACAGTGTACAAGACAAATAAGAAAAATGTACAGTACACATGTAAAAATCCACGCATGGTGATAAGTGCCACAAAGAGAAACAAAGCTGGGGAAGAAGATAGGTGGGAAGGTTGCAATTCAGTAGGGTTGTCTGGAAAGTCCTCTCAGGAGGTGACATTTGGACGAAGACTTGAAGGGGGAAAGGAAGGGACTCACACAGATACAGAGATGATTGTTTAAGGTAAAGGGACAGCCAGTGCAAAGGCCCAGAGGCAGGAGGTGGCTGAGTGGGTGAGTGAGGGGAGAAGGCTGAGAGCAGAAAAGCAGGAAAGGAGCCAGATCATGCCAACCCTTGGGGTCATGGTGAGGACTCTGCCTTTTCTCTCACTGAAGTGGGAGCAACAGGAAAGCTACCTGTTTATTGAGGTATAATTTAGATACCTTGACATCTACCCGATGTTAATATAGAGTTCAATGGCTTTTAGTGCATATACGCAGTTGTGCAGTGCAACCATCACCACAGTTTCCTCTAAGGACACTCCCATCCCCTCAGAACATTCCCTCTTCCCCTTTGCAGTCACTTTCGAGTTTAGCCATCAGCCCCAGACAAGTATTGAGGTGCTTTCTATCTCTACAGTTTTGCCTTTTCCAAACATTTCTTATTAATGAAATTAGACCCCCACAAAAATCTTGTCTAGTACTTTTTTTAGTACTTATCCTCCAGTGGTGAATGTCAATAATACACAAAGAGATGGTAATTCAAACTCTCAGCAGTGTTGTGTCACAGTTTAGTTAGTAAACTGCGGCATAGACAGGTCAAATAAGTCACTGTAGTCATGAGATGAGTCAATCACAGCAAGAAAGGAAAAACAGAGGATATGATATTGAGACTTCTATCTCCCATTCTCCATTACTTCTTACTGTGTAAACTTTTCACCCTACTAAACCCCTCTCCAATGAAAACAGCCTTAGGTAGGAAATCCCAATGTTTGCACTTCAACTTTGGAAAAGAATGCCTTGTATATTTGTGTTTGATAACATTGTTATAGTTACTAAAATATCAGCTCATGTTTCTGGAATTCTCTAGGATTCCCCAATGCAAAGGCAAGTCTATTCGTGCACACAAGCTTCTTGGTTTAATATTTTCTTTAATGTCAGGTTGCTATGGAATAATATAAATCAATGAATTTCCTTAATATCCAAGCTAGTCTAAATTGGTTTTAAATATGATTAAATGTAAATGAACAACACTGTCAGCAATTTTTCCTCTGTAAGCTGTTTTACAAAAGAATACATAGATGTGACTGCACAAGCACCCTTCAGAGACAAGAATGAGTTAAAAATGGTAGAGAGTTAAAAGGGTTCACTTTAGCAAAGTTGTCTTATTAGACTTTCCACTCTAGTTGTTTACTTTGTCAACCTTTCTGCTTACACTGCTAGACTGTGATTCCTGGGGCAGGAAATTCAGTGACTACTGATAAATGACTGTTGAATGAATAGGCCTCATTTCCATATATAACTATAGAAATTCTAAATTTGAATCTATAACAGGGAAGAAATAAAAGAAAGCAGAAATCTCAATCACTTACTTAGCCAATTAATTTATCCATCTTTACCCTTCCACTTATATTTTTTTTTGGTTAGTATGATAACCAAAAGTGTATGAAGTTTTGCAAGGTGTTACAAGACAAACTTTCAAATACTAGTGTATAAGGTCTATTTTCAAGCAATTCATAGAATGGTCAAAATGTATTTATCTCACAGCCAGAGGGAGACAACACACAGATTAAATTGTCAGGTCCAAACAGAATAGGATCTTTCAAGTGTTCTGTAAAAACAGGTAGAAATAAACAGGCACCATATTTAAAGAGAATAGTAACATTAATGAACTATACTCTCGATTAAATTTCAGATGTTGGAGTTATAAAAAAAATTTATATAGAAGTATCTGGTGCCAGTATGATAGTCCAGAGCTATCTTGGTCCAGTAGCAGCAGCCGCAAGACAGCGTGAAGATAGAGTAGAGTTTATTATTAGGGTTACAAGAATTTTTGTGTTTGAATAAAATGAGAAGACCAAAACCAAAGCAAGAACAAATTTATGCAAATGTTACATGTTTCATTTAAATTGATCCTAGTATTTTATGATCCAAAGAGAATTAATCCTTTTACTTTAAAATACTGAAGATGAGATCAGTGATTTATTCCTAATGGAGAGAGATACACATTGTACTCTTGAAACAGGTGACTTTGGACATACGGTCAGATCTAGGAAGCACACAAAATAAAATTGAGACCATCTGGGAAATGTTTCTTAAGCAAAAATGAGTAATGTCTGATATTTAGTAGACAAGAGATGAAGTATCTTTTAACAACAATATAAGTCATACCAACAATGAATGCACAATACTGGGCTTTTGATCTTCTTTATTTTTTTTCCACCTGAAAGACAGAGGGTACACCACAAAAATCAACAAAACCCACACAAGATATATAAAAGAAGGTAAATCCATTTGTTTCAATTGAAGGTGTAACTTTTCACTATCCACTTTCCAATAGCAGCATCTATTTCCTGTGAGAGGCAGGATACCGCATTAGCTAAGATCAAGGCATTCAGCATCAGATCAATCTATCTGAAATTCTACCCTGCAACTCATCAGCCGGGTTTCTAGTAGCCCTGTTTTCAAAGTCACTTCCTTCATGTGATTCTGAGTTTCTTTGTCAGTGAAACGGAAAACTGAGAGTTGCTAGAAAACTAAATTAACTCATTCAAAGAGCATAAAATAATCAGTGACTTGTGACAAATATTCAATGGCATGGCCTAAATATCTATTAAAATTAATAATCAGAATTATAATGAGAAAAAAGATACAGCAAAATGGACCTGAAGAATGTTGATAAGTCTCTGTATTTACAGATTATGGTAAATGCAGAGAATTATCCCATTTTAACTATAGAAAACATGTTCTTCTAAGTGATTTGAACATTTGTAACCACCAGATATAGCTGGCCTCTTACTGCTTTTTTTTTAGTGCTATACAAAGCACTAACACATTTTTACTCTTTAATTTCCCTTTTGAAGCAGTCATCAAACTATAGGGTGTATTACAATACAATTAAGGTTACATTTTCTATTGCATGATCTATATTGCATTCATATCTTCCGGTTGATATTCTTTTTCACCTTGAGTAAATTTAGAAAATTTGTGCCCAACACATTTGCAAATCATCCCTGCAGGAGGCCAAGCTCTTTCATTTGTATTTTTACTCTCACTGATTTTAATATCAGAAGATGCCATTTTTTTTCTGATTTTGCTTTAGCTTTTGCATGGTCCAACACAATTTCATTTAATGAACTTCATTTTAGGAGGAATATCATTAAACAAGTACCTAATTTATTACCAGACCATTAAACTATTTGACAGAGACTAACTAAACTTTTTTTTCTCCAGCTGGACTCATTTTTAAAAAACAACTTTTCAGTTAAATGTGGCCACATAATTCAGTTTCTGGTTGTTAAATGTGGACAGAAATTTCATGTGCTATTTTTATCTCCATTAACCAGCAGGATGCCAATGCCCAGGAAGACTTCAGATGCCACACACTGAAGAAAGCAGAAAGTAACAGGCTTGTGATTGACATGATTCCGTGGAGCAGGACCCCTACCCCTGACACAGGTTGGCCTCTACATGACTAAGAAACAAACCACTTGTTAAGTCTGTGAGGTTTCAGGATTTATCTTTCACAACCTCTAGCATTCTTAAATAATATAGAAATTGGTGTTAGGTACAGGTGCTATCACACAAAAACCCCACCTCTGTGGCATGAGTTAGAGGTTAGGCACCTAAACACTGAGTAAAGCCATTGCCTGGTGATAAGTTCTGAGGCAGACTTGTAGCTGTAATGGAGCTTGGATAATAGAGTATAGAAAGTGTGCTGGTCATTAATGGCCATGTGCAGCATGTTATTAAAAAAAATAAGCTCAGGCAAGAAGTAGCTACTTAGCAAGCAGATATTAAGAGGAATAGAGTACCATTATATGGGATCTCAGAGTGTTGGAAAACTGAGTGATTCTAGAACTCAAGCAGTGGAAAATAAGTTTGGAAAGATTTTTATTACAAAGGGTATAGTAAGACTCAGCCCTGCTTAAAAAAAAAAAAAAACACTAAACTAAGAGTTTGGCCTTCCCTGCCCCCATCCCCAAGCCTGATGTTCTTCCAATTGCTGCCATTACTGAGAAACAAAGGTGTAGGGCCTGGAAGCAAAGAAATAAATTTAACAATTCTGACCGTACCTGGTGCCAACTGGAAGCAAATTGGTTAGGAGCCTACCTTCTTCAGGGACTTGCATAGCTGAGAATCTTTTTTTTTTTTTTTGGCCAAGAAATTCCCTTCTGAGTTTATTTTTTTCTTTTCCTACTTTGAGCCCTGCTATCCCAATTTTTTTTTATTATACTTTAAGTTTTAGGGTACATGTGCACAACGTGCAGTTTTGTTACATATGTGTACATGTGCCATGTTGGTGTGCTGCACCCATTAACTCGTCATTTAACATTAGGTATGTCTCCTAATGCTATCCCTCCCCACTCCCCCCACCCCACAACAGGCCCCAGTGTGTGATGTTCCCCTTCCTGTGTCCATGTGTTCTCACTGTTCAATTCCCACCTATGAGTGAGAACATGTGGTGTTTGGTTTTTTGTCCTTGCGATAGTTTGCTGAGAATGATGATTTCCAGCTTCATCCATGTCCCTACAAAGGACATGAACTCATCCTTTTTTATGGCTGCATAGTATTCCATGGTGTATATGTGCCACATTTTCTTAATCCAGTCTATCATTGTTGGACATTTGGGTTGGTTCCAAGTCTTTGCTATTGTGAATAGTGCCGCAATAAACATACGTGTGCATGTGTCTTTATAGCAGCATGATTTATAATCCTTTGGGTATATACCCAGTAATGGGATGGCTGGGTCAAATGGTATTTCTAGTTCTAGATCCCTGAGGAATCGCTACACTGACTTCCACAATGGTTGAACTAGTTTACAGTCCGAGGCCATTCTAAAAATGCCGCCAATGGCTCAATGGCGACAACAATCTTCAGGTATCCAGAGTTGCATCACATTAAGTGGACTTTGAATGCTCTGGGAAAGGTGTCATGTCCAACAATTCTTTCAGAGGCAGTCAGGGAGGAGACTGGGCAAGGCATAACTTCTAGAAAGGCAGAGCCAGGAAACAATGAAAAAAAATCTTTGCTTCAAAATGAGTAAAATTAGCTTCTAATCAAGGAAAATTCCCCACCCTTAGGGGTAGGGAAACTTCACAGAGCTTGCACAGCAGAATTCTGTAATTTTCATGGTCTTTCATTTTTTCATTATTAGGTGGGAATTTCTATTTCTGGTTGTACTTTCCCTAATCCACTATGGTATATTAGCCAGACAGAATGGTATAGATAACTTGTCCTTTATAGTTTATAGATCCCCAGAACATAAAGATTCACAACTAAACTAAGTGGAGAGGAATTAACATTACCCAGAGGTACTGGATTTATATTCATGGTTGATCTTTCATAGGTAGCATATTTGCACTATACTATCCAGTCTGACAATGTCTGCCTTTTGATTGAGATGTTTAATACGTATTATTTAGTGTAACTATAGACACGGTTGTTTTAATGTCTGCCATTTTGCTATTTGTTTTTGATTTGTCTTACCTGTTTTTCTTCCTCTATCCCTTCATTCTTGTATTCTTTGAATCAAATGATTCTAGTACTCTATATCCATAATTATTTTTTAGTTTAATGCATTATTTGTTAGCAGTTTCTCTGAATATTACAATATGCATCTTTAATTTTTTTCTAATCTAAATTATTGTAATCAAAGTTGATATCAAATTAGCCTCATTGAAATACAGAAAACTTGTAATAGTAGATTTTCATTTACTGTCTCCATCTTTAGTGACATGGTTGCCATACATATCGCATCTACATACACGACAAACAGCAATGCTATTTACCTTGTAAGAATTAAGAAAATAAAACTATTAGGTATGTGTGTGTAAAGAAATCTGTGTGTGTATGTGTGCACGTGTGTGTTGTATAGTCTTTCGTAATTCACAATGTACTATTTCTGGAGCTCTTCATTCCTCTTTGAGTTTCCATGTGTAGTCATTTCCCATCAGCTTCCTTTAGCTTCTCTAATAGTGTAGACATGCTAGTTACAAAATTTCTCACCGTGTGTTTACCTGAAATTGTCTCAATTTAGCCTTACTTTCAAAGGATAGTTTATCTGATCATAGAAGTCTTTCATGACTTTTTTTTAATTCGGCATTTTAAATATGTTAATAAGCTATTTGACAGTTTTTATTTGATTTTTTATCATTAATCCTAGACATTATAATTATATTTCTTTATATACTGATATTCAGGTCCTTTCTATAAAAATCTTCACAAATGTATTGTGGAGCATCTCTTGTAATTTTCTGCATAGTTCTGAATATATACTAACATCATTAGGCATGCTAAACTAGTAAAATAGTTCAAACTATTTTATATAAATATCACCTGCCATACAAGATGAATTTTGAAACTTGTATTTATAAACCCAGTAATTTAAAAAAAATCCAGATGTTTATGACAAATGTGCATTGAGCACACCAGTTATTAAGCCATTGCTATCCTGACCTTAATGAACCCATTCTGACCTACTTTTCTAAGTGCAGAGCATAAGCACATATAGCACTCAAGATTCCCTGTGCTGGCATGAATGATTCTGGCGAACACCAAGCTGAAAGGAAGCTGGAAAAAAAATCTGAAAAGTAATTTTTTAATTATTATTATTATTTTTTTGAGATAGGGTCTCACTCTGTCACCCAGGCTGGAGTGCGGTAGTGTGATCACAGCTCACCAAAGCCTTGACCTCCACTGGCTCAGGCAATTCTCCCACCTCAGCCTCCCTAGTAGCTGGGACTACAGGCATACACCATCATGTCAAGCTAATTTTTTGTATTTTTGGTAGAGATGGAGTTTTTCCAGGTTGCCCAGGCTGGTCTCAGACTCCTGGACTCAAGCAATCTACCAGCCTCAGCTTTCAAAAGTGCTGAAATTACAGGCAGAAGCCACCGCACCCAGGCCAATATTATTCTTATTGGCCTCTTTTACATTTTTTCTTAAGATCTTAAACTATATTGAAGCATTTTTTTTCTACCTAAATAACAGCTGTTTCTCTAAGTTACTCTATGCTTCCACTTAGAGCTGCACTGCCTTCTTAGGTAATAGTAACTGTAATTTAATATGTGCCAAATACTTTGTAGCTACTTTTATATGTCACTAATCCTCATCATTATTGTGCTCATTTAAAATATGAAGAATCCGACGCCCAGAAAGGAAAATAATTTGTTCAAGGTCATTGAGCTGTTTTATATTTAATCCAGGATTCCAAGCCAGGACTCCTGAATCTAAAGCGTGTGCTGTGTCACCAAATCTTATTTCCATCTGTGACCCTGAGATATTGGTCTTTTTCTGGAACTATACAATGTATGGATCTACTTGCTCCTTTGGCTTACAAGTTATTGATATCTCTCACCTTAATAAATGTGTAAAAGGTGCAGTATATTTGTGTCTGTGTTTATTTTTCCCAAAGGAAGTCTAAATGTGGTACTTGGTATTAGAACTAAATTTCAGGTAAGTAAATTGAATCCCTGTGGATAGCCCGTTCCCCCTTATCCATCTTACTCTGTGCCCTGGGTGCCCGACTCATGTGAACTACATCAATACGACCCCTGCCACCCAGCTCCCAGATGGTTTAGCCAGTAGGAGACACCAGCAGGAGAGTGAAGGACAGGAGAGTGAAGTTGGAATATTTATTTTTTTACTACTCTTCTGCCAAGCCACTATGAGGTTAGTTAACTGATAGAGACTTTAAAAAGAGCAAGGTTGGAAGTTTGTCATAAGACCGTCAGAAAATGCACATCTCAGGTAAGCACAGAGTAGTTTTTGTTTGTGTTCCGTACCCACCAGAAGAATGGGCCAAACATGATGTCAGCTAACATCTTTCCCCAACAACACCAGCTTTCACTCAAAGTGTCCATGCCCAAAGTGGCCAGGATGGCAGAAATGGACATTATAAATAGAGTCAACAACATGGACTTCCACTCACGAAGGTCAATCGGGCTATCATTGTTGAGCACCCAACTTGCCAACAGGAGACACCAACGTCAGGGCTTCTATATAGCATCACTCATCAGGTGATCAGCTGGCTACATGGTGGCAGACTACTTATAGTGACCGCCCCCCCATCAAGGAGAGGGAGACACATATTCTTGATGTAGAATGTTTTCTCTTCCTAAAGCATTTCTGCTAGTATCATTTGCAAATCTAGAGAACGTCTTATCTATTACCTTATCAGTTGTCTTGGGGGACATTGTGTAAAATCAGAAAACACATCTTAACAGCAAAGAAAATGCACAATGGGCTTATGCCCAAGAATATTCCAGCCTCACCCCACGCACCCTACACTCAGGAACCATCTCAGAGGGGTTTGCAGTGCCAGTATATAAAGAGGATGGCTCCTACCAGAAATACAGTGGAAATTATGGCACCCCAATAAAGATATGTCTACCAAGAATTCAGATCCTATTGGAAAGAAAGCTTGGGTAACCCATCAGGTGAAGTGATCTGACGAGCTTACGTCCTGGCAGCAGGACCTAAGTGGTAGAGGAAATAAGCAACAATTAATCAAGTTAAGATTTGTGCCAGCTACAGAAGCAAGAATAGCCGTTGTTTTTATGTTTCTTGTTTTTTTCACTGTCACCCATTTCCCTTTTCTTTTCTAATACTTTATTTGAAAAGCCCTGATTGTGGTTAATATTTTATGTTTTAGGTGACAATATGACAAAAATTGACATCATCCGATAATGACACAGTTGTAAGTAGGACTTTGCCTATCGCAAGAGTTAAGGATGTAAATTTTTTTACCTACATAAGACTGATGGAAAGAAAAAAAAAAGGAGTGGAGGGTCTTCGAATGTGACCCTATAGATAAAGTATATATCCTACTTCTTCCAAAGCAATATGTCCAATAAGGACTAGTTGGATTCAGCCCTTGGGAGACACTGACAGAGATATAAAAGGCATGAGAAAAGTGAGCTTAGAGTAGTTTCCTCTCGGGTTTCCTCCCAGAGAAGTTGCCCCAAGGTGATTGCATTCCGTTAATAAACTCAAGAGTCTTCTCTAAATCACTCTCTCTCTCTCTCTCTGGGTCCTGATAATTCCTTCCATCCTTTAACCCTGCCTTCAGGGCTAAAGATGATAAAGTCTTCCCAGAATATTGCACTAACTTTTGTTTACTTTTCTGAAACATTGTTCACATATTTGTAAATAGTCCCTTTATTAAACTCTCTTTAAATGACTCACTTTGTGCAATCTATTTTTTACTGGGACCCGGATGATATGCAAATTATAATGATGTGTCCTTAATGACAATTCCTACACAGAGTTCAGCTCACAGATGTCAGTGCATGTGCTTGTGAGTGTATGGTGCATGTATGAGGTGGGGGATCCCTTCTTTCCTATATCCCTGGGTCTACAGCCAATATTCAGTCGTTTCATTTGCTAAGAAGGCAGGAAATTCTGAGCTCAAGAGATAGGAGCTGGCAGGTCAACCGTTCTTAAGAGGTTCTGAGCCCGGGTTGCCCTTGCAAGAAGTCTCATTTCTGCTAGTTATGAGGAAGTTCCAAAAAAGTAAAGCTTAATATTCAAGGCCTTCTAACATCCACAGACTTCAGTACATCGGCTGCTTTTGCCACTAATACAAATGTAATTCCTTTTATAGTCTTCTTTAGAATAAAGTTAAGAATTTATTGAACAAGTTTTAGTTATTTTTCTAATAAGTTAATTATGTTATATAATTAACCAGAAAACAAACAAAAAAGCAAAATCAGAGCTAAGACTTAAAGTTCCATTACTTAACTGATATGTAAACACCAACAAGGCTAGAGTGGGAAAGAGGAAATCTGGAAATAAGTCTATAATTGCCAATGTCTATCCCAATTTCTGCAGCTGTAAATCAGCGTGGCTATCATTTATTGAACAGTTTTTACATACTAGCAACTGTTCGAAGCATTTTAGTTGTGTGAACTCATAGAACTTTCACAAGTAGGTAGACACTATATCTTATCTCTACTATTGCAGAAACTGGGACACAGAGGCTTAAGTAACTTAATAAGTTTTGGAATTCAAATTTGAACCCAGGTAGTCTAACCTCAGAGCCTGTGCTACTAACCACTGCAGGGACTGTGGAGCTGTGGAGCTGTGGCCTTCATTAAATGAATGCAGTCACTTTGGAGCAACTTAGCCTTTGTCACCTGAACAGTGAGAAAGTTGGTATAAGGATCGCCAAGATCTCCTTTAGCTCTAAGTCTCTATGCTTTTGGATCTGATTCATTCCCTACACAGAAGGCTAATAAGTTCTCCCTTGACATTGATAGTGCCTTAATTTCTCATATCACTGTTAGACAATACTGTGTCAATGAATCTGCTGGGCCCCTCCTCTTCCCCTGCCTTTGTTGGGGGTCGTTCATCATAAGAATGGTCAGTTTTACTTGCAGTCACTACTACTAGACTGTGAGCCTTTTGTGATCATTGACTGTTTTCATATTCTCTGGAGCTCACTTCAAAAAAAGTGCTTAGGCACTCTACTCCAACTCCACCTAAAACCTCACCATTCACCAGGCTAGACCTGCTGGGATACCAAATTTCAACTAGGGCCTAAAGGTCCACTAATTCCATGATGACACACATGCCTGTCACACTTAGTGTTCAAGTGCATTTCCTTTGGATCATCCCAATCTTTCCTATTTTCCCCATCTCTTCCTCTTATGATATCTTTCTTCTATTATTTAGTCTGATCTATTCTTCCATTATATCCTTCTCCAGACCTTTCCTTAGCAACCCATGAAAATCCTAACTCAGGTGAACAAATTCTCCTGCCTCCTCGATCTCAGTTTAGTATCTACTTTTTCAGGAGATCATCTTTGACCTCAAGCTATGTATACGCTGTAAAATGCAGCAGCATACTTTCTAGAGAGATGAATCCAGCATAATTGACATTAAGATCCAAGTGTGGTGGATTACTTTACAGTCAGTGCAGCTGCTCTTTAAGGGCTAGATTAAAAATAGCTACCCCACTGATTAAAAATAACTCAACTATTCCTCTTCCTTTAATTGAATCAGTTTTTACATATGTGCCCCAGCTGAAACAGCAGTCTGAAACTTAGTGCTTTCTGGAAAATACAAATAAGCAGCCAGATCTTCAGTATGATCATACTTGAGATAAAGAAAACATACTTTAAATGTGAACGGATGTTTTTTTAAAAAAAGTTTATGAACAAAGATTATCATTGATAGTAGAATGATTTGTTTACACTCTTCAAGTTTCTTTAGATGTGTGGCCAATACTGGCCTACATATCTTCCAGCTCTGGCAGAAAAATAAGTGTGTCACATGCTGCAAAGTCTAAAATCTTATTCAAAATAAAAGTTCAAGGAATGATGGTTTCTTGCTAAGGCCTTTCTATTTTGGAACGATAAATTGTAACTGTTAAAGAGAAAAAAAGTATTTGAGGTTTATCAAGAATTTTAAGGTTTCAATTAACATTCTTCATCTATTTATGTCCTAGCTTATTGAAGTATAAATTGTCTGAGAAGTAACCTCTTTTCATTTTGTTAAAAAAAAAATGTTAACCGGAACTTTAATTCATTTGCTGGATTTTTCTCCAAAGAATAGTCCAAATTTATAGAGTTTTACATTTAATAACATATTTATCTACTACATTAATGGATATTTAGGGGCACCTATTATATGTTAGGAATTATGAAAGAGCCTAAGAAGACAGGAGTGAATAAACCAGAATGAGGTTTATTGAGGGTCATGTTGGAAGAGACTGACCCACATTTGACTCGCCATAATGCATAGTGAGGGTGCAACAATGGATGAACAAAATGATGATGGATGGACATCACAGTGATTACTTTAGGCAGATTACTTTAGGACAAGGTAGAGAAGGTTACACACAGAGCTCAAAAGTTTTAGGTAAGTTTTGAAGGAAAACTAGGAGTTCTATGGGTGGACAAAGAGGTTAAGAGAATCTAGACAGGAACCATCATGTGTCCTCTGACAGCATATAGCCTTTCAGAACCAGATGTTTTGTTTCATTCAATTAGTTTCCTCCAACATGGAACTAGATATTCTAATAAGACAAAAGACTAGGCCCTTGCATTCCACTTCTGAGAAATCAAGGTGGAAAAATTCAAAGGAATAAGAAAGCAAATGCTTCTTATTTGTACAAATAATATATCTGATAGAAATTGAAATTAGTCGAGACTAGGTTCTCCTTTAATCCAGAGCTGTGGTATGACTTCCATTGGACCTAAGCACTTTTGCCTTTGTGAGTCCCTTCCTCCATTTTATACAAACACACACACACACACACACACACACACACACACACACACTAAAAATTATATTTTACTTTTGTGTTGGTTAAAAAGATCGATATGCTACTATTATATATAAAACAGTTTCTTCTACCCAGAAGTTGTTATTTCTGATTTTAAAGAACATTAATACATTTTGTTGGGCCCGTAGGCACTATGGGTATTGTGCCTAATGGACAAATCACTTTTGGCAACCCCTTCCCATATTCTACTCTTTGTTTTGTTGCCAGAGAATACTTCTAAAAATTCCCTTGTCATTGGATCACAGAGAACCATCAAGGACAGCAACTTATTCAGTGTAGTGATCCCCAGATCTCTGCTTGGATCAAGGCTTCATTCAATATTGTTTTGCCTGGCAACCTGACTCCTAAATGAACCTTTCACTTCTGTCATGCCAGTCTCTTTAGTCCAGTGCTATGTATTGGAATAACCTAGGGAGGTTTGGGGTTTGTTTTCATTTTTATATTAAAATTTTGCTTCCAAAACCAATCAAATTAGAATTTCTGGGTGTGGGACCCAAACATCAGTACTTTTTAGTGCTCTTCAAGTGATTCCAATCTGTAACCAATTTTGAAAACCAGTGCTCTAAGCAACAAAAATACAATAATCATTCTCCTGTAATGTGCTATGGAGCACAGGAAAAAGAGATATACACACACATATACAAGTATCATATGGCATGGTAATAACTTGTTTATCTGTGAATCTCTCTACTAGATAGAAAACTTCAAGCATCACTTCTGAATTATTTTTATTTTACCCACCACCTAGTTCAATGACTAGCATCAAGTAGATACTCAATAAATGTTTTTATTGAATGAATTGCCACATGTTCTTAAACTTTTACTTTTCCTCTTCCCTTTCCCTTCCTCATTATCTTACTCCAAAGTTCTCAACCCTGCCAGGACATTAAAATCATCGGGGAACTTTGTAAAAGAATCATGGGCCCCACCCTAGACCAATTAAATCACAATTTCTAAGGGTGGGGCCCAGGTAGTGTTTAAAAGACTAGACAATTCTAATGTACAGCCAGGGCTGAGAATTATTGATTAATTTTTACTCACTCTTTAAGACCCCCTTAAAGAGCCAACTTATTCAGGAAAATTTTCTGGTACTCTTCCCAAATATATCTATCAATTTCTCAAATTCTGATTGTTCTTGAGAAATATGCAGTTTCAGTATTAAACATATCGTTGTGTCATCCCTGTGAATGTGAAGCTAGCACCTGAAGGCAAGAATCATGCCTCCTATTGCTTTGTTTTCCTCAGAGAGATGACAACAGGGCTGGGCCTAAATTCCAATACTTAGTGACTAAAGGCAGTTACACGGATTCCCTGTTAGAAGATCATGTTTCTTAATCTGGCCTTGACACATGCTATTCATTAAGCAATCAATGAATTGCTTAAAGTTGTCAATGTGTTGTAGTAGCCTATTCATTTTCCCAACCAGTCACTAGTTTTAAAGGTTTTGACCGAAACTAGGACTTGAGTTTGACTCCACACATGATGATCAGCTGCCTTAAAGTCATAATTCAACTTACTTATCAAATGAAGATCCACAGGTAGATTTCAGTTTATGAAGGGACAAGGAAAGGAGATTCAAAATTCAAATTACATTGCACTCCTCTACATTTCTAACCTTTTAGTGATATTTTCCCTGGGGAAGTAAAGGTGGTGCAATAATTTGGGAGGCACCTATTAGCCCTCACCTTAGGCATGTGAACACCTGATTACTTTCATGCCAGATCAGAGAATACCATAATGCTTATTAAAAATGCTGATTTTTTATTAGTCAGCATTACAATGCTGCTGAGTGGTATGAATTTGGTAACTTACCAGTTAATGGATATGCATTTACTGATGACTACGGACTGTTTTAGTACAGTATTTTATGTACATATTTTAGCCACTTTTTTTTGGACTCCGATGTTTTGAAATTTATTTTCTCCATTCTTTAGTTTAAAAATAAATATTAAACAAATAAGTGGTTCTCCACAGGAAACATGCACATGCCTCACCTGTATTAAACAGACAAAATGAATATAGAGATTTGGCCAGTCTGTAATTGATGAATAAAAGGTGCTTAACACTTGAGGGGTAAAATACACATTTATAATTGCATAATGCAGATGCAGAATTTGAGTTAATTAGCATTTTAAAATTTTACTTATCTGAAACTCTTGTTAAATAAAGTCAGCAGAATAATGACTTTGATAAACCTCTATACAGTCTATATGTTCTCATCAGGACTAAAAACACTATAATTTTTCAAGAGGAATTTAGTGAGCCATTTTTTAAAATAATAAAGATATCTATTTTTCATCGATAAATGTTGTTCTTAATGTTAATCACTGTAAGTACAAATTCATGGAAGTCTTTGATGAACATCTGCTTGGAAAAAAAAAATCTGCTAAGTACCAAATATTTGTAAAACATTCAAGCCCACACAGACATACACAGACACGCACAAACACCCCCCAAAGAAAGGTTTTGGTTTATACTCTGAGATCTAAATGGAGAAATGATTATGTAATTAAAAAAAAACCAGTTAGGCACCAAGTGTGCAGAAGTGATTGAATTAAATTACACATCTAAATGTCTTAATTAAGTTAAATATTTAGAATCTGGTATCTTTACAAACCCACACTCTTTATATATCAAAGCAAATAATGAAAACACAGAGGTCTCTACTGACTCATTTGTTTCCATTTTCTTGAAGGAGATTAACAATGGATGATTTTGTTCATGATTGAAACAATTTAGCTATCTTTTTTGTTAATATTGTATTCATACGGGTGAAGTGGCAAAAGTAGTAAAACAAAACAAAAAAAAAGGATGAAAAGCCAATTTCTTTCTTCATCCTTTTCCTGTATCTATTGGGTAATATCAGGAAGAAAAGACAACGCATGTGTTTTAGTCCATTTTCAGGCTGCTGATAAAGACATATCTGAGACTGGGCAATTTACAAAAGAAAAAGGTTTAATTGGACTCACAGTTTGATGTGGCTGGGAAGGCCTCACAATCATGGCAGAGGCAAGGAGGAGTAAGTCACAAGTTATATGGATGGCAAAAAGAGCTTGTGCAAGGAAACTCCTGTCAGATCTTGTAAGACTTATTGGCTATCATGAGAACAGCACAGGAAGGACTCATCCCTATAATACAATCATCTCCCAGTGGGTACCTCCCACAATAGATGGGAATTATAGGACCTACAAGATGAGATTTGAGTGGGGACACAGAGCCAAACCATATCATTCCACCCCTGGCCCCTCCCAAATCTCATATCTTCACATTTCAAAACCAATCAAGCCTTCCCAACAGTCCCCCAAAGTCTTAAATCATTTCAGCATTCACCCAAAAGTCCAAGTCCAAACTATCATCTGAGACAAGGCAAAGTCCCTTCCACCTATGAGCCTGCAAAATCAAAAGCAAGCTGGTTTCTTCCTAGATAAAATGGGGGTTCAGGCATTGGGTAAATATAGCCATTCCAAATAGGAGAAATTGGCTGAAACAAAGGGGCTGCAGGCCCCAATGCAAGTCCAAAATCCAGCAGGAAAGTCAAATCTTAAAGTTTCAAAATGATCTCCTTTGACTCCATGTCATATGTCCAGGTCATGCTGATCCAAGAGGTGGGTTCTCATGGTCTTGGGCAGCTCCACCCCTGTGGCTTTACAGGTTATATGTAAACTCCCAG
Organism: Hylobates moloch; assembly: GCF_009828535.3. NCBI lineage: Eukaryota > Metazoa > Chordata > Mammalia > Primates > Hylobatidae > Hylobates > Hylobates moloch. The sequence goes on from NW_026652293.1 coordinate 26,708,427, forward strand.
CTGTTTTCATGGGCTGGAGTTGAGTGTCTGTAGCTTTTACAGGTGTAAGCTCTTGCACGGTACAAGCTGTTGGTGGATCTGCCATTCTGGTCTGGAGGACAGTGGCCCTTTTCTCACAGCTTTGCTAGGTGGTGCCCCAATAAGGACTCTGTGTGAGGGATCTGACCCCACATCTCCCTTCCACTCTGCCCTAGCAGAGGTTCTCCATGAGGGCCCCACCCCTGCAGCAAACTTCTGCTGGGACATCCACGTATTTCCATTCATCATCTGAAATCTAGGAGTAGGTTGCCAAACTTCAATTCATGACTTCTGTGCACCTGCAGGCCCACCACAATGTGGAAGCTGCCAAGGCTTGGGGCTTCTACCCTCTGAAGCAACAGCCTGAGATGTACCTTGGCCCCTTTTAGTCACAGCTGGAGTGGCCAGGACACAGGGCACCAAGTTCCTAGGCTGCACACAGGATGGAGACCCTGGGCCTAGCCCATGAAACCATTTTTTTTTTCCTAGGCTTCTGGGCCTATGATGGGAGAGGCTGCTGTGAAGACCTCCGACATACCCTGGAGACATTTTCCCCATTGCCTTGGGGATTAATATTTGGCACCTCGTTATTTATGCAAGTTTCTGCAGCTGGCTTGAATTTCTTCTTAGAAAATGGGATTTTCTTTTCTATTGCATTGTCAGGCTGTAAATTTTCCTAACTTATATGCTCTGTTTCCCTTTTGAAACTGAATGCCTATAACAGCACTGAAGTCACCTCTTGAATGCTTTGCTGCTTAGAAATTTCTTCCACCAGATACCCTAAATCATCTTTCTCAAGTTCTAAGTTCCACAAATATCTAGGACGGGGCAAAATGCCACCAGTATCTTTGCTAAAACATAACAAGAGTCACCTTTACTCCAGTTCCCTACAAGTTCCTCATCTCCATCTGAGACCACCTCAGCCTGGACCTTATTGTTCATGTCACTATCAGCATTTTTGCCAAAGCCATTCAACAAGTCTCTAGGAAGTTCTAAACTTTCCCACATTTTCCTGTCTTTTTCTGAGCCCTCCAAACTGTTCCAACCTCTGCCTGTTACCAAGTTCCAAAGTCGCTTCCACATTTTCATGTATCTTTTCAGCAAAGCCCCACTCTACTGGTGCCAATTTACTGTATTAGTCCATTTTCATGCTGCTGATAAAGACATACCTGAGACTGGGCAATTTACAAAAGAAAGATTTAATTGGACTCACAATTCCATGTGGCTGGGGAGGACTCGCAATCATGGCAGAAGGCGAGGAGGAGCAAGTCACAACTTAAGTGGATGGTAGCAGGCAAAAAGAGCTTGTGCAAGGAAATTACCCCTTATAGTACCATCAGATCTTGTGAGACTTATTCACTATCATAAGAACAGCACAGGAAAGACCCGCCCCCATAATTCAATTATCTCCCACCGGGTACCTTCCACCACATGTGGGAATTATGGGAGTTACAAGATGAGATTTGAATGAGGACACAGAGTCAAACCATATCAGCATGCTTTACATTTTTTAAAGCATTTTTATATACATTTAAAAAATTTTTTCTTACAGTGACCTATGGGATTTTTATTGTTTTCCCCATTTACTAGAGATGAAGTGAACAATAATCAGAAAGCCTCAATGACTTTCCCAAGTTTCTACACTCCTTTAAATCAATGGTAAAATGTATTATACCTAGTACATACATGCAGCTGCTGTGTAACAGGGAAAGGAAGGTAACACATCTTAATTTCTCTGTCATAAGAGACACAGTACCATTTGAATTTCAGATCAAAGCCTGGCCACTTTATCGTTGTTAATACTTCTCACTTGTGAAATATCTTGAGAGGAGCAAAGCCATTCACTGAGATTCACTAGCAGTCCGGAAATATTTGGAAATAAACTGGCTGCTTTAGTTCTCACAAACTAGTAATTGCTGTGATCACTCCTAAATTAAAGTCTAGGAAACTCCAGTAGTTAAGAAAAAAGCTCATTCACACTTACTGCCAAATAGTCTCTTCAGTCTCAAGAGTTGGCATGAAGCTGGCAGTATTGTCACACAAAGTGGTTTTTAATAAATGTTGATTCCTAACATCATGGTGGTTATAAATGTTAATAAACTTCCTACAAGGGAAGTAGAAGTGGAAAGTTTTGTTTGTTAAACGTTTTATCACTCTACTTGGTTAGCATGGACAATTACCCTAGTTCCCTGAGGCACGTAGTCCCTGAATGTTTAGCAGTTAATGAATATAAATAGTAGCAAGCCAGCAATTTTTAAAACCATAAATAATTGTTCCCCTGAAAGCTCATGCTAATGGAAAAAACGTTTAAAAAAACTGACGTAGCAAAAAAATTACTTATTAACTAAGGCCAAAATTGAAGTTCAAAATCTTAGTAACTTGGACCATCTTAGGACACTGTGAATCTATTCAATTAATTCACAGACAGAGCTTTATAAATGTCCATTTTAAGCAATTGTCTTTCTTATATCTACAGTATTTATTCATTATATAATCCCCTATAAAACAGACAGACTATTGTTAACGCTTAGCAACAGTATAATGTCCATTGATGCTCAATTTTATCTCGACTGATAGCCCTTTTTTACAACTTTTTTGAATTAGCGATATTCTATTAAGAATACAAGTTTATGTAGTAAATCACACAACAGAGAAATTAATAAAGAAAAGCTAATATCAGTTGACCCTGAATAACACAGGTTTGAATTGTGCGGGTTTGATTATATGTGAATTTTTTTCAATAAAAGTTATACTGATGGTACCTGCCTCTTATCCTCCTCTTTCCCTTCTTCCACCTCTGTTACCCCTGAGACAGCAAGACCAACTCTTCCTCTTCCTCCACAGCCTACTCAATGTGAAGACAGTAAGAATGATGACCTTTATGATGATCCACTTCCATTTAATAAATAGTAAATACAATATCATTTTCTTTTCTCTAGTTTTCTTGTAAGAAAACAGTATATGCATCTTGATTTCCCTGTCATAAGAAGCACAATACCATTTGACTTTCAGATCAAAGCCTGGCCACTTTATCATATTGTCAATACTTCTCACATCTGAAATACCTTGAGATGAGCAAAGCCATTTGCCAAGATTCCCAAGCAGTCCTGAAATATTTGGGAATAAACTGGCTGCTTTAGCTCTCTCATGAACTAGTAATTGCTGTGATCACTCCCAAATTAAACTTAGGTAACTCCAGTAGCTAAAAACAAACAAAACATACAAACATGTTAATTAACTGTTTTATTGATAAGGCTTCTGCCAACAGTTGGCTATTAGTAGTTAAGTTTTGGGGGAGTCAGAAGTTATATGTGGATTTTTGAATATGCAGAGGGCAGTGGTCTTAATCCCTGAGTTGCTCAAGGGTCATCCATATTTTCCCTTTTCCTCTCCATCAATAAATGTAGTCACTGGCTTACCACTGTTCATTACGAATTAATGTGTCAAAGTATCTAAGAGATATTCAAATAACATGTTAACTCATGATTTTAATGATATCCTAATAGTTGCTGGAGAAATGGCAGCTATCAGCAAAATATACAAAATGGGGACAATAGTAAAAATGACAATTCTTGTAGAATTTTTTAATTTGCTGATTAAGTTCATTTGCTGAAATATGTGTACTAGATTTTTATATGCGTTACTATGCCACCAAAAAACACACTTTAAAATTGTGATTCCCATAGAAATGGGATTATAAAAGAATGTAATATTTCGGCAAAATCTCTACAAAGTTGGAGGAGACATCAAGCTAGAATTTCCTAGTTGCTTTTTTAAAATAAAATCTTTTTATTTCAGAAGAGTTGTAGATTTACAGAAGTTACAAAGATAGTATACAGAGTTTCCACATCCAGTTTCCCTAACTGTTAACAACTTACATAAACACCACAGTACATTCATCACAACAAACCAACATTGGTATATTACTGTTAACTAAACTCTAAACTGTTTTTGGATTCCATCAGTTTTTCTCTAATATTCTTTTTCTGTTGCAAGATCCCACCCACAGTACCACACCACATTTGGATATCATGCCTCCTTAGTCTTCTCTGGTCTGCGATCATTGTCTTTCCTTGTTTTTGATCATTGTCTTTCCTTGTTTTTGATGACCTTGACAGGCTTGAGAAGCACTGGGCACATGTTTGGTAGAATGATCTTCATTCTGTGTTTGTCAGATGCTTTTCTTTTTTTTTTTTTTTTTTTGAGACTGTGTCTCACTGTGTCGTCCAGGCTGGAGTGCAGTGGTGCAATCTCGGCTCACTGCAAGCTCCGCCTCTCAGGTTCAAGCCATTCTCCTGATTCAGCCTCCCGAGTAGCTGGGACTACAGGCACCCTCCACCACACCCTGCTAATTTTTGTTATTTTTAGTAGAGACAGGGTTTCACCGTGTTAGCCAGGATGGTCTCGATCTCCTGACTTCGTGATCGGCCTGCCTTGGCCTCTCAAAGTGCTGGGATTACAGGCTGAGCCACCCTGCCCGGCCCTGTCAGATGCTTTTCTTATTCTTAGACTGCAGCTATTGGTCTGGGGAAGAATATCACATCAGAGAAGTGGCATTCTCATCACATCATATCAAGGGTACATAGTATCAAAATTATATCACTGAGAAAGTTAACTTTGATCACTTCATTAAGATAGTGACTGCCAATTTTCTGCACCGCAAAGTAACTTTTCACCCCTTCCTATACTCTATTCTGTGGAAGCAACTCACTAAATCCAGCCTATACTCAAGAAGAAAGGGAGGATTCAGTGTTTTGTGAAAAAATGTTTGCTCAATTTTCCTGTAGCAAGCATAGGCAATAGAAATCAAGCTATTACTCTTTCTTTCCAGTTATAAAGTTGGAATTTATTTCCTCTAATCTGATGAGATTTTTTAATTTGTTGCCTGCTATAGAAGAGAAAGGTTTTGACTCAAGGGAGGAAGTTAGGAATGGAAGAAAGGGAAAGAGGAAAGGGACATTGGGGAAAAAAGATGAGGTATCAGAGTTGATCACTTAGTATATATTAGGCATTATTCTGGGTACAAAGGGTAGAGAGTGACAAGATAAGTTGCAGAGGTCACCTGCTTTTATGAAGAAACAACTCTTAGGAAAAAGAAAACTAGGACCACAGAAATGGAGAATAAACAAGTAAACAAATCAATAAGTTAGATGACTTTGATAGAAGTAAGACTGAAAAATACTGTGGGTAATAAAGCCGAAGCAGGTGTAGAAAGAGCCTACTTTATGTTGGCTGACTGAAACTCTGATAATAAGGGCCTAGTTTGAGTTGTTGTGGGTGCTTTGGTTTGTTTGCGTTTTAATTTCTGGATGTTGCTGTTCTTGTATTCTCCCCTTCACTGTGCTATGGCACAAGTCCTGAAAAAAAAGAGTAATATAAGCCATATAAATCCTAAAGTGAATTCTAGCCATAAAGCTTCTCGATCTAATTTTAATTTATATGCACCAATATCTCTCTAATATTATGTTATTTATATATAATATTGGACAGATATTGGCACAGTTGCACAGATATGAAATGTAAACCTCAGTATGTTGAAGATGCTTTTTTAAGAGAGTAACTTAGTAATTAGTAAGTGTGACCTATTACAAATATAAAATTAACTTATCATGTAAAAGTTAAAAATTAGAGGTCTACTCTTGCCTATAGAAAAAAATTTAATTTAACTAGTCTTCTAAAAATCCTGTAAACAAAACCTGTAGAGTTTGTTTTCATCATTAATGTACACCATTTACTTTTCTTGAAATTAAAATAACTTACTATAATTACTATTTAATCATGTAAATATTAACAATATTATCACATAATTACTACCTTAACTGCTATAACTAGTCTTATAGCCTATTTTTAGGAATGTTTCTACCCTAAAAGGAAATATGAAAAAAATATAAATTTTTATAAATGATAAGGAAACCAATTCATAATCTTTGATTTCAACAACAAAAAAAGACTTGGTATCCCTTGGCCAACTTTTCAGTTAGTAAATGTGTAGAATTGAGCTATGCACATTTCATTCCATTTGTTACCAGCTCTTTCATAAAAACTGTAGGAAAATTACAAGCTATCCATTGATATAATTTTGTTGACATGGGCATGGCTGACTAATAACAACTGCTCACTAACTTCCTTAGCTGATTTTGGTCTGTTCTCCTGCCCTCAGGTAACCGGCACACCTACATATTCTATCAGAGGCTCATTTTGGATTGTCCTAACAAGCTTCTCTAAACCTAAAGTAAACCAAATGAGGTAGCAACATTAGTCTTTGTCATCAAAGGATGCATCACTAATACCACCTAGACCTGGCTACTCCCTCCTATTCACCCTCTTTTTGTTCTCTCTTTTTAACCAGCCAGGGGTGGACATCCGGCACAAATGACAGACAATTCAATTAAATTTCATTTGGCAAAGGTTGCCCCTACTCTTTGCCAGATACTGTGCAAGGCACAGCAGTAATCAAACAAGTCTTGCCCTTGCATATGTTGTTTAGAGGAGACAGATAAGTAAAAGGGCAATTTCAAAACATTAGTATGAGTGTAAAATAACAGGTGTCATATGGTTTACATTGAAAGTTTTTAAACCCAGCTTTATAGAGTCACGGAAAACTGCCCAGAGAAGATAAAGTCCAAATAGTGACCTTAAAGTAAACAGAATTTAACTAGCATAAATCACCATAGTCTTCTATGTTGCTAAATCTGATGGTCCATTCTCAATCTTCAACTGACTTGAACTATCAGAAGCCTTGACAGTTGCTTGCTTCCACATCTTTGTAAAGCTTTCTTCACTTGAATTCTGGAACATCAGACATTCCTGGCTTTCCTGCCATCTCTCTCACTCAGTCTCCTTTGCTTGGACTCCTTTGTTCTTCAGATACTCTCAAGAATATTGGAGCACCTCTGGGCTCAATTCTGGAACTATTTATCTTTTCTCTCTACTCTCAATCCCTTCATTTACATCCAGTTTCATGGTCTTAGATGTCATCTATGTGCTGATGATTTCCAGATTTATATTTCCAGCTTGATTGTCTCCTCTAAATCCAGAAGTTTCTACTGAACAGCCTACTTAAACTCTCCACCTGAGTTACTAATAGACATCATGAGCCTAACATGTTAAAATAAATTTCTAACACTTCCTCCCAAAATCTGCTCTTTATGTAGTCTTTCCTGATGTCAGTTAATGGCAACTTGGCATTTTCAATTACTCAGGACAAAAACCTTGATGTAATCTTTGATTCCTCTCTTTCTCTTTCATCTCAGTGAATGCATTAACAAATCATATAGACGCTTTCTTAAAATATATTCAAAATGCAATCACTTGCTACCAACATCACTGCAACAACCCCAACCCAAACCACCTTCATGGTTTGTCTACATTATTTTAATAACTTTATTTGTCTGATCACTTTTGTCCTTCCTTATCATCAGTCTAGTATTGACGAAGAAGCCAGGTCATGTTATGCTTTTGTTTCAGTACCACCTCCCCCACAATCTCTGTGGCTTCCCATTTCATCAAGAGGAAAGCCCAAGGTTATGAAGCCTTTGTGCTATGACTATACCTTACTGCTCTGACCTAAGCTCCTTCCTGTCTCTCTCCTTTGCTCACTCTGCTCCAGCCATAGTGGTCTCTGTACTGCCCCTGGAATTTTTTGACAAGATCAAATAATTGATTTAGATATGAATACATGAAGAAGAAATGGAATTAGGATAACACCCAAACTTGCAGCTTAGGCCACTCAGGGAATGGTAATGTATTCACTGAGAAAGACAGCATGGATGGGATACTGACTTTGGAATTGCTAAAAGGAGAAAGAATGAGCCAAGTTTTTAAAATGTTAAATTTTAGTTGCCTCTGAGACACCTAAAACAAATACAACAATCATTTTCTATGTGGGTTTGGAGTTCAGGTGGGAGAACTGCATTGCACATTTACATCTGGGAGTTATGAGTATGTTGTAATTAAAACCATAAAACTTGAGCTAACAGGGGAGTGGACCTAGCAATGGAGCAGTTATAAGCCAATGGTGGGGACAATACTTAATGCACATTCAAATGTGACAAAGAAGGAGTCAAATACATATAAAAGAAAACCTAGTGAGTGAGAAGTATTAGTTTGGATGCTTTCAGTGGAAAATAAAATAAAAGAATATACAACCTGGCATGGTGGTTTACATCTGTAATCCCAGCACTTTGGGAGGCTGAGGCCAGTGAATCACTTGAGCCCGAGAGTTTGAGACCAGCCTAGGCAACATGGTGAAACCATGTCTTTACAAAAAAAAAATACAAAAATTAGCTGCGCATGATGGGACATGTCTGATCTCAGCCACTTAGAGGAGCTGGGGCGGCAGAATCAATTGAACCTGAGAGGTCAAGGCTGCAGTGAGCCGTGATCATGCCACTGCACTGCGTCCGGGGAGACAGAGCTAGACTTTGTCTCGAAAATAAAAGAATAGCCTACTAAAAATAGCTTTAAAGGTAAGGATTTATTATTCACAAGACAACTTACCGGGAAGTAGTCAGTTCAACGGCTCAGTGAGGTCTCTAGAGCACAGACTCTTTCCCTTGTTCTATACTTCACTTTACTGGGTTTTGTTCTCAGGTGTATTTATTTTTTTCCTGCACCAGGAAAAACATAAACATTTTTCCTACACCAGGCTCAATGCTTCAGAAAAATCAACTTATTTAAACCTCATCATAACCCTCTTAAAGCGTTACTATTATTATCATCATTATTCCCAGCTTACAGATGGGGAAATGTCAGCACAGAGAGATTAAGTAATTTACTCAAGTCATAAGAAAGCCTGCCAGGGAACTGGAACTTGAACATCAGAGTCAAGAATTCATGCTCTTAATCACTGTGTTATATTGCTTCTTCTTTTTACTTATAAGATGGCTATCAGAGTTTTAGACATCACTTCCTCACACAACTCATTTAAGGACTAAGACAGTTTGCCATAGCCCTCTAACAGAGCTCTCCCTGTGCCTTATTAGTGAGAACTACATCACATGCCCTCCCCTAAAGCAGTTACTCGCAGTGGAAACTGGGGTTACTTTCCTAGAATGCAGTGCCACCTGATACTTGAAAAAACTCTGGGTTAATTATAAAAGAAGAAGTAGATGTTGATAAGGAGATGCTGTTATAATGGAAACCTAGAGAAGACTGCTTTAAAGAGAAGGGAATAATACAAAATGTTAAATGTTATCATGAGGTTAAGTAAGATAAAGCTAAAAAATATTAATTGGATTAAGTGTCAAGAAGATCGTTGGCAATCTTTTTGACAACAGTTTCTTTAGAGTTTGGGGTTAGATCAGCTCAGTGTGCTTTGATAAGTGTTACAGATGGAGAGAGAATAAAACTACTCTTTGAAGTGGAGTAAAAAGCAAAAGATTACAGTAGATAAATAGCACTATGGAGTCGAGAGGGATTTTCTTATTTTAGAAGAAAAATTTGACTTGAGTAAATCTAAATGTTGAGAGAAGAGAATCAGGAGCAGGAAACTGGAGAAGTAAGCTCCTTGTTAGGAAAGAGAGGCTGGGATCTGAAGTGAAAGTAAAGGAAGTAAATTTCAGTTACTTATCCCCTCCACTGATGGGATGGAAAGTATATAGGTTTAAGATATTTCATAAATATAAGATCAGAATTTGAGGTGACTCCTATCTAATGACAACCCTTGCAACCAGGCAGCAGTATTCAAGGTAGCAAGACTTTACCCACACTTGGCCCAGAAGCTCAATATTGTAACAGTCTGTTGAGACTACTCATCAAAATGCCCACAGCGTTTATAAGACTGGTCTTAGTTGAATGTAACATCTGAGATCTCAGCAACTGCCTTCTCACAGCTAACTCCACAGACACATTCATTTATAGCTGAATATAAAGATAAATATTTTGCTAATTTCACTTTTTTTTGTGTTGCATCACATGTTCCTGAATGGATTTCGATTCTCTCAAAAGTAGCATTTATATTTGTCATCTCCTAATACAGGACTATGTCATAGTGGATGGCCAATGACCAACAGCATCAAGGGATGGGTGACAGTGATAATAATAGTCTATTAATTACTCTCATTATATATATATATATGATACATATATACATAAAATATATAAGGGTCATTATATATATATTTTATATATATACACATACACAGAGAGAGAGAGAGACAGAGAGACAGAGACACAGAGAGAGAGAAAGAGGAGACAGTTTTGCTGTGTTGCCCAGGCTGATCTCAAACTCCTGGGCTCAAGGGATCCACCTGCATTGGCCTCCCAAAGTGCTGGGACTATAGGAGTGAGCCATCACACACCTGCCAAACTCTCATATCTTTAACAATTCTGGCTTTTCCACATCAAGTTGAATTTTATAAATTAATTTTACATGTACAATAAATATTAATAAATTCCTGCTGGCCAGTAGCCATAAAACCTGTGATTTAATGGGATTTGCATTCTAGACAAAACTGGGCAGTGTCCGAATTGGAAAAGGTATTCTGAAATGATAGATCACCCAGGTGTAGCACATATCTCTGAGTCAGCTAAGGGTGCCAATCTGAATCATCATCAACAAAAAGTCTATGCCCAGGTAGAAACAACAGTCTCTACACAACTAGAAAAGGTAGGAGTGGAGGATGGGTGAAGCATAAAAGTAAAATTTCTCCCTATTTAAAACCAATCATACTTCATAAAAATTCATTGAGCAATTAATTGACACAGGCCCTCTCATGTCTTGAATTTAATTTTAATTTTAGTCTAACAGTTGGAGATGAAGCTTTTTGTTTTATTTTACTGACAGGTATGTCACTTCCAATTCTAGAGCAGGCAGGAAGCATGACCTTCATTCATTCACTTACTCATTCACTCATGCCTGGTTGATTCAGCAGATATTTACTGAAAACCAATTTTACATCAGGAACCAGGAATTCAGACAAATATGGACATGAAGTTTGTCTTCAAGTACGTCACAATCCAGTGTACCATCTCACAGTCCAGTTGTGAATGATTTTAATTGGACAGTGGTCACCTAATTAATAATTTCTACTTAAAAGATTAATTGCTCTGAGCTTATGTAATTAATGAAATTCTTCCTTTTTTCTTATCTTTATGTAAAAGGCAGCTGAAAAAAAAAGAAAATGTAGAACACTGGTCTTAAAAAGGGGTGCTGCTCTTTCAATGATTGTGTAATTAATCAAAAACATTTACATACCTTTAAAAAAAGAAATGCATAAACCAATGGGAATTGTACACATGAGTTATTTCAGTTATGTGGTAAATATCTTATAAATAAGGTGCCTGATGAATAGTAAAAATATAAAAATGAAGCAAGTGTTCAATGAATGATTCTGGCAGACCCAAACATAAAAAGCAATTGTACATTATCTTAATACTCTGGCCTATTTCTGTAAAATTTTTCAAAAATCTCATCAATATAAAGAATGCTATTTCAGTAAATTCATTCAGTGAAACCAAATGCATTTATTTGAAATCTTGTTTTCTAAGTAAATTAAAACTAATTTGAATATGTTTGGTACTTCTGAAATTCAAGTAACTTAATACTTTCTATGGTTACTAGGAACTGTAGCTAATTATCTATGAATAAAAAAAAACAATTAACCAGGGTGATGATGTTCCTCCTATGTCCTCATTCATTTACATGAAAGTGCCACTACCTTACAATCCTTTTAATTTATTTTCTTTATTCATTTGTTTAAACAATATTACTGAGCATTAAATATATACAAGTCAATATACTAGTCCAAAGTAAAGAGGAATAAGAGATGACTTGTTTTCAACAAGCTTGTAATTTAACAGAGGCAATAAGATAGGCAGCCACATTGCCACAAAATCCAAATAGAATATCTGAGAAGTCAGTAGAGAGATTTAATGTATGACATGAGTTGAGGGGAGGGAGGATCTCTACTGAGGGTAAAGTAGGAAACACAGAAGGCTTTAAGGAGGTGGTAATACTTAGCTTGCCCTTGAGCTTGATATTGGCAGGGGTGGATGAAGGGACATTGCAAGCTGAGGAAAAAGATGAGAAAAGACAAAGTGCTCCAGTTTGTCTTGAGTGTAACATAAAATAGAAGGTTTGGAAGATAAGCCTGGGCCAAAGAACTGATTACTAAGTAATAGAATTTTGAGTGGAGGTAATAGAAGAAGAATAATAATTGAGACAAAATCCTCCCAAATTTAATAAAAAAAGCAATAGGTATCTAGAAATTAAAGAAACACAGCATCTCTAATTGGCTGATATCAAAAGACCCCTCCCCATGTCTTTTCATCCTATAAAGCAGAAGACTGCAGAGACACTCACTAATCACCCAAGAGATGCTCCTTAAGGTGTGGTTGGGAGGGGCTATCAGAAGTCTCCTCTTTTTCTTACCAGAAATACATTCATACTAAAATTATTCTAAATCATTGCAAAGTCTACATGACAGGACTCATCTCAATGATTCAGCATGAGTCATGGCAACTCATGATCAGTGTTTTTCGTTGCAAATAATCCAATATTTCCATCAATACAGGATATCCCACAGAATGGTACAGGCATACTTCACTTTATTTTGCTTCACAGATGCTGCATTTTTTGCAAATTAAAGGTGGCTGCAATCCTGTAGCAAGCAAGTCTATCGGCACCATTTTTTCCAAAAGCACATGCTCACTTTGTGTCTCTGATTCACGGTTTGGAAATTCTTGCAATATTTCACAATTTTTCGTTATTATTCATTATTTTCATTATTATTATTAAGATATTATAATTATTATTCCATTATTATCATTCATTATTTTCATTATCTGTTCTGGTGATCTGTGATCAATGATCTTTGATGGTATTATTGTAATCGTTTGGGGGCACCATGAGCCACTCCCATATAAGATGGCAAACTTCATCAACAAGCATTATATGTGTCCTGACTACTTCACCAACCAATCATTCCCCAATCTCTCTCCCTCTCCTTGGGCCTCCCTTTCCCTGAGACACAACAATATTGAAGTCAGGGCAATTAACAACCCTACAATTATCTGTAAGTGTTCAAATGAGAGAAAGAATCCCATGTCTGTCACTGTAAATCAAAAGCTAAAAATTAAGCTTAGTGAGGAAGGCATGTCGAAAGCTGAGGTAGGCTCAAAGCTAGGCCTCTTGCACCAAGTAGTCAACTCATGAATCAAAAGGAAAAGTTTTTGAAGGAAATTAAAAGTGCTACTCCAGTGAACACATGAATGATATGAAAGTGAAACGTTATTGTTTACACTTAGAAAGTTTGAGTGGTCTGGATAGAAGATCAAACCAGCCACAACATTCCCTTAAACCAAAGCCTAATCCTAAGTAAGGCTCTGGCTGCCTTCAATCCTATGAAGGCTGAAAGAGGTGACGAAGCTGCAGAAGAAAAGTTAGCTGATGAGGTTTAAGGAAAGAAGCTGTCTCCATAACATAAAGAGGAAAGTAAAGCAACAAGTGCTGATGTAGAAGCTGCAGCAAGTGCTGATGTAGAAGCTGCAGCAAGTTATCTAGAAGATCTAGCTAAGATAATTGATGAAGGTGGCCACATTAACAACAGATTTTCAATGTAGGTAAAACAGTCTTACATTGGAAAAAGATGTCATCTAGGACTTTCACGGCTAGAAAGGAGAGTCAGCACCTGGTTTCAAAGCTTCTAAGGACAGGTTGACTCTCTTGCCAGGGGATAATGCAGCTAATGACTACAATATGAAGCCAATGCTCCTTTTACCATTCCAAAAATCTTAGGGCCCTTAAGAATTATGCTAAATCTACTCTACCTGTGCTCTATCAATGGAACAACAAAGCCTAGATGACAGCACATCTGTTTACAGCATGTTTTACTGAATATTTTATGTCTGCTTGAGAGACATAATTCCCAGAAAAAAATTATTTTCAAAATATTTCTTCTCATTGACAATGCATCTTATCACTCATGAGCTCTGATGGAGATGTACAAGGAAATTAATGTTTTCATGCCTGTTAATACAACATCCGTTTTGTAGCCCATGGATTAAGGAGTAATTCTGACTTTTCATTTCTTATTATTTAAGAAATACAGTTTGTAAGGCTATAACTGCCATAGCTAGTGATTCCACTGATGGATCTAGGCAAAGTAAATTGAAAACCTTCTAGAAAGGACTCATCATTCTAGATGCCATTAAGAACATCCATTATTCATGAGAGGAGGTCAAAATATCAACACTAACAGGAGTTCGGAAGAAGTTGATTCCAACCTTCATGGCTTATTTGAGGGGTTCAAGACTTCAGTGGAGGGAGTAACTGCAGATGTGGTAGAACTAGCAAGAGAACTAGCATTAGATGTAGAGCTTAAAAATGTGACTGAATTACTGCAATCTCATGATAAAACTTGAATGGATAAGGAGTTACTTTTTATGGATAAGAAAAGAACATGGTTTCTTGAGACAGAATCTACTCCTGGTGAAGATGCTGTAAATTCTGTTGAAATGACAACAAAGGATTAATGATATTACATAAATTTATTTGATAAAGCAGCACCAGTGTCTGAGAGGACTGACTCCAATTTTGAAAGAAGTTTTACTGTGGGTACAATGCTAACACACAGTATTACATGCTACAGAGAAGGCTTTCCTGAAAGGAAAAGTCCATCGATGCAGTGAACATTCTTATTTTCTTATTTTAAGAAATTGCCTCAGCTACTTCAGTCTTCAGCTACCACCACTCTCATCAGTCAGCAGCCATCAACGTTGAGGCAAGACCCTCCACCAGCAAAAAGGTTATGACTTATCAAAGGCTCAGGTGATCATTAACACTTTTAGCAATACTGTATTTTAAATGAAGGAATGAACATTTTTAGCCATAATGCTATTACACACTTGACAGACTACAGTATAGTGTAAATGTATCTTTTTATGGACTGAGGAAATTTTTTTAAATTGTGTGACTGACTTAATCGCTATATTCACTTTATTGCAGTGGTCATCTTCTCCCAAATATTAGGTCTCTGCATCTCCAATGCCTTGTTATTTTTCTCATGTTGTTAAGCAGATCACTTAAAAACATTTTGATCATGTTTTCTCATTATTCTCAGTGAAAAGATTGATTCTGTTTCCTAGTCCACCATTACTGGAAGTGAACATCCTGTCTAGAATTTTAATTTTTCTTCACCCATTCACCAGACTGCCTCTCATTTGTCTAGAGTTTTCGAAGGAATGGAGAGATAGCTGGGGCAAAAGGTAGGAAAAGTCCTACTTAACTGACACCAATATTATCTGCTATTGGTTTCTTCTGTGTGATGCCAATGTTAAAGCTGTCTCATTTTCTCTTGAGCACTCTAGTGGGCTTATCCTAGGGCCTCCTGCCTGGCCCCATGCACTGTCCCTCCCTGGATTTAGGCAACACTCTTCACTGATGATATGTGAGCCCCCTCTGCATCCAAAGCTTCATTTTAGGATCTTTCTGCTGAGGCTGCCTGGCTTCTTACAAGAAGCCTTCTTCAATGGAACCTTTTCCAAAACAATTCCAGGACAAAGTTCCTACTTCCTGTTCCGTATCTGCTTCCTAAAACACCATACATCTTTGAGCCATCCTCAGAGGGATGATTTCCCAACACTTTTCCTCAGCTCCTCCACCATGGAATGTTTTAGCCAGCATCTGGTCGTCTTCTTTATTCATGAATGAGTCAGACATGGCTATGTCCCTTTAATCCAGGGTCCCACTCAAAGCACTCTGAGTGGCCGGGCGTGGTGGCTCATGCTTGTAATCCCAGCACTTTGGGAGGCTGAGGCAGGCGGATCATGAGGTCAGGAGATCAAGACCACGGTGAAACCCCGTCTCTACTAAAAATACAAAAAAATTAGCCGGGCGTGGTGGCAGGCGCCTGTAGTCCCAGCTACTCGGAGAGGCTGAGGCAGGAGAATGGCGTGAACCCCGGAGGCGGAGCTTGCAGTGAGCCGAGATTGCGCCACTGCACTCCAGCCTGGGCCACAGAGCGAGACTCTGTCTCAAAAAAAAAAAAAAAAAAAAAAGCACTCTGAGTGATCTTTAGAAATCCTCTCTCCTTAGGCTCACGGTGAAGGGAAGGAGCCTTCATACGATCGCCTCAGCAAGGGTGGGCTTCATAGTGCAACAATTTTCCTTAGAGAAGAAGCCCTCAGTTTCTAGCAACTCCAAGCCTCTTCACTTTCAAGCATTTTGTATTTGAATGGGAGTAGGGGCTAAGAATAGCAAAACTGCTTTATATCACTTATTTTGAAAACTGGCAAGAAAAGAAATCAACTTCTCATTTTGGAATGCAGGGCTAGTTTGCCCCTATTGCTTGAGGTCTCAGACAAAATGGAGACATACTGAGTCCCAATGTAATAGTGCTTTCAAAAGGGACAAGCATGAGGAGACATAACATTTCTAGGTTACCTACTCTATGCCATCTCCTATACTATGTACTTTAGAGTATATATTTTTTTCATCTTCTTCTCTCAACCTTATGAAGCTACACTAATCACTGATTGAAAATTCATATTAAATTAACCTGTATTTTCATCTTAACATTGGATAAAACAATATTTTTTAATGTAGGAAGAAAAGATTCTAAAATTAAGAAACATAGTAAGTTAAGAAAATGTGCTTTATGTATTTGACTTAGAGAAATAGTATATATTATCAAACTTCTTCAAACTTTTCCATAAACTGGAAATAAATTTTCTGTCTGCATTCTCGTCTGTTGTGTAATGGGTAAATTACATGAAATAATATTTGTCTTTGTTTTTCTTCTTTGTTTCATGTAATCACAGTGCCCCTTTTAATTTCTCTTCTAACCTCCACTCCCATGAATTCGCTGGTTTGTTCCTCATTACCATATTCTGCATAAACAGTACAGATCTCTGGTTGATTTCCCAGCCCTAGTAGTGTCCTCTTTTACTTGTCCATAAACACTGCTAGGAAACTAATCTTCACAGCACACTGTTTTTATTGTACCACTCTTTAATCCAAAAAATTACCAAGGCATCCTACTGGTACTTATATTTCCTGGAGAAGTAGTTAAGGCCAAGACCACTAAACCTTCACTTGCAAAAATGAATGATGCCACAGCTAAATATTCAAGAAACATATAGTCAAAACAAAATCCATTCTATTATTTATTTTTAGCTCAAGTCCTTGGCTCCAAGCCCCAATCTAGTTCTAACCTACTGCCTACTGAACTTCTGTTTAGCCTAGACTAACTCAGGTCTATACAGCATTTTTCTTGGTCTCTGCTTCAGTTCCTTCCCAGTTTTGTATGAAAGTGAATGATTAATCTGAAGAGGAACCTACCCATAGCTGCCTTAAAAAGACGAATTCCAAGAGAAAAAAGTGCAAGAGAAATATATGGGGGAAAGATCCCAGCCCAGTCCTCCATACAATTCCTTTACTAACCCTGCTAAAAGCCCCAGATCAGGGGCCTGCTGGCAAGATGGTCGAATAGGAACAGCTCCAGTCTGCAGCTCCCAGCAAGATCAATGCAGAAGGCTGCATTTCCAACTGAGGTACCTGGTTCATCTCATTGGGACTGGTTAGACAGTGGGCACAGCCCACAGAGGGCAAGCAGTAGCAGGGTGGGGCATCACCTCACCCAGGAAGCACGAGGGGTTGGGGAACTCCCTCTCCTAGCCAAGGGAAGCCATGAGGGACTGTTCCGTGAGGAATGGTGCATTCCCACCCAGATACAATGATTTTCCCATGGACTTCTCAACCTGCAGACCAGGAGTTTCTTTTCATATCCCATTGGCACCTGGAATGCCAGCAAGACAGAACTGTTCACTCCCCTGGAAAGGGGGCTGAAGCCAGGGAGCCAAGTGGTCTAGCTCAGTGGATCCCAGCCACACGGAGCCCAGCGAGCTAAGATCCATGGGCTTGAAATTCTCGCTGCTAGCACAGCAGTCTGAAGTCAACCTGGGACACTCTAGCTTGGTGGGGGAAGGGGGCATCCACCATTACTGAGGCTTGATTAGGCGGTTTTCCCCTCACAGTGTAAACAAAGCTGCCGTGAAGTTCGAACTGGGTGAAGCCCACTGCACCTTGGCAAAGCTGCTGTAGCCAGACTGCCTCTAGATTCCTCCTCACTGGGCAGGGCATCTCTGTAAGAAAGGCAGCAGCCCCAGTCAGGAGCTTATAGATAAAACTCCCATCTCCCTGGGACAGAGCACCTGGGGGAAGGGACGACTGTGGGCGCAGCTTCAGCAGACTTAAATGTTCCTGGCTGCCAGCTCTGAAGAGACCAGTGGACCTCCCAGCAGTGTTCAAGCTCTGCTAAGGGACAGACTGCCTCCTCAAGTGAGCCCCTGACCCCTGTGCCTCCTGACTGGGGGACACCTCCCAGCAGGGGTCGACAGACACCTCATACAGGAGAGCTCCAGCTGGCATCTGGCAGGTGCCCCTAGGGAACAAACCTTCCAGAGGAAGGAACAGGAAGCAATCTTTGCTGTTCTGCAGCCTCCACTGGTGATACCCAAGCAAACAGTGTCTGGAGTGAACCTCCAACAAACTCCAGTAGACCTACAGCAGAGGGACCTGAAAACTAACAAACAGAAAGGAAGAGCATCAACATCAACAAAAAGGACTTCCACACCAAAACCCCATCCGAAGATCACCAACATCAAAGATCAAAGGTAGATAAATCCACGAAGATGGGGAGAAACGCGCGCAAAAAGGCTAAAAATTGCAAAAACCAAAATGCCTCTTCTCCTCCAAAGGATCACAACTCCTCGCCAGCAAGGGAACAAAACTGGACGGAGAATGAGTTTGATAAACTGACAGAATTAGGCTTCAGAAGGTGGGTAATAACAAACTCCTCCGAGCTAAAGGAGCATGTTCTAAGCCAATGCAAGGAAGCTAAGAGCCTTGAAAAAAGGTTAGAGGAATTGCTAACTAGAATAACCAGTTTAGAGAAGAACATAAATGACCCGATGGAGCTGAAAAACACAGCACGAGAACTTCATGAAGCATACACAAGTATCAATAGCCAAATCGATCAAGTAGAAGAAAGGATATCAGAGATTGAAGATGAACTTAATGAAATAAAGCATGAAGACAACATTAGGGAAAAAAGAATGAAAATGAATGCACAAAGTTTCCAAGAAATATGGGACTATGTGAAAAGACCAAAACTATGTTTGATTGGTGTACCTGAAAGTGACGGGGAGAATGGAACCAAGTTAGAAAATGCTCTTCAGGATATTATCAGGGAGAACTTCTCCAAACTAGCAAGACAGGCCAACATTCAAGTTCAGGAAATACAGAGAACACTACAAAGATACCCTTAGAGAAGAGCAACCCCAAGACTCATGATAGTCAGATTCACCAAGGTTGAAATGAAGGAAAAAATGTTAAGGGAAGCCAGAGAGAAAGGCTGGGTTACCCACAAAGGGAAGCCCATCAGACTAACAGCAGATCTCTCTGCAGAAACCCTATAAGCCAGAAGAGAGTGGGGGCCAATATTCAACATTCGTTTTTGTTTTGTTTTGTTTTGTTTTGAGATGGAGTCTCGCTCTGTCGCCCAGCCTGGAGTGCAGTGGCCCAATCTTGGCTCACTGCAAGCTCCACTTCCCAGGCTCACACTATTCTCCTGCCTCAGCCTCCTGAGTAGCTGGAACTACAGGTACCTACTACCACGCCTGGCTAATTTTTTGTATTTTTAATAGAGACAGGGTTTCACCATGTTAGCCAGGCTGGTCTCAAACTCCTGACCTCGGGATCCGCCCACCTCAGCCTCCCAAAGTGCTGGGATTACAGGCGTGAGCCACCACGCCTGGCCTAACATTCTTAAAGAAAATAATTTTCAACCCAGAATCTCATATCCAGCCAAACTAAGTTTTATAACCAAAGGAGAAAAAAAAAATCCTTTACAGACAAGCAAATGCTGAGAGATTTTTGTCACCACCAGGCCTGTCTTACAAGAGCTCCTGAAGGAAGCACTAAACATAGAAAGGAACAACTGGTACCAACCACTGCAAAAACATACCAAGTTGTAAAGACCATTGATACTATGAAGAAACTGCATCAAATAACAGCCAAAATAACCAGCTAGCATCATAATGACAGGATCGAGTTCACACTTAAAATTATTAACCTTAAATGTAAATGGGCTAAATGCCCCAATTAAAAGACACAGACTGATCTCTTTCTCACTTCTATGTGAAATCTAAAATAGTCCCACTAACAGAAACAAAGAACAGAAGGGTGGTTAGCAGGGGTCAAAGGGGAGGGGGAAATGGGAAGATGTTGGTCAGATGGTACAAACTTTCAGTTATAAGATGAATAGTTTCTAGGGAACTAACGCAATGGATGACAACTATATTTCATAATAATGTATCACATACTTGAAATATGCTAAGAGGAGATTTTACATTTCCTGACCACATACACACACACAGACATACAAAGATAACTATGTGAGGTGATGGATATGTTAATTAGCTTGATTGTAGTAATTATTTCACAATGTATACATATGTTGAGACATCATGTTGTATACCTTAAATATATTTAATTTTTATTTGTCAATTTTACCTCAATAAAGCTGGAAAAAGGTAAAAAAAAAAAAAAAAAAAAAAAAGACACAGACTGGCAAATTGGATAAAGAGTCAAGACCCATTGGTGTGCTGTATTCAGGAGACCCATCTCATGTGCAAAGACACACATAGGCTCAAGATAAAGGGATGAGGAATATTTCGTAAGCAGATGGAAAGCAAAAAAAAAGTAGGGATTGCAATCCTAGTCTCTGATAAAACAGACTTTAAACCAACAAAGATCAAAAGAGACAAAGAAGGGGATTAAATAATGGTAAAAGGATAAATGCAAGAAGAAGAGCTAACTCTTCAAAACATACATGTACCCAATACAGGAGCACTCAGACTCATACAGGAAGTTCTTAGAGACCTACAAAGAGACTTAGACTCCCACACAATAATAGTGGGAGACTTTAACACCCCACTGTCAATATTAGGCAGATCAGTGAGATAGAAAATTAGCAAGGATATTCAGGACTTGAACTCAGCTCTGGACCAAGCAGAACTAATAGACATCTACAGAACTCTCCACCCCAAATCAATAGAATATACTTTCTTCTCAGCACCCCATTGCACTTATTCTTAAATTTACCACATAATTGAAAGTAAAACACTCCTCAGAAAATGCAAAAGAATGGAAATCATAACAGTCTCTCAGACCACAGTGCAATCAAATTAGAACTTAGGAATAAGAAACTCACTCAAAACCACACAACTATATGGAAACTGAACAACCTGCTCCTGAATGACTACTGGGTAAATAACAAAATCAAGGCAGAAATAAACAAGTTCTTTGAAACAATGAGAACAAAGACACAACATACTAGAATCTCTGGGACACAGCTAAAGCAGTGTTTAGAGGGAAATTTATAGCACTAAATGCCCACAAGAGAAAGCGGGAAAGATCTAAAATCGACACCCTAACATCACAATTAAAAGAACTAGAGAAGCAACAGCAAACACATTCAAAAGGTAGCAGAAGGCAAGAAATAACTAAGATCAGAGCAGAACTGAAAGAGATAGAGACACGAAAAACTCTTGAAAAAAAATCAGTGAATCCAGGAGCTCTTTTTTTTTTTCTTGAAAAGATCAACAAAATAGATAGACAGCTAGTCAGATGAATGAAGAAGAAAAGAGAGAAGAATCAAATAGACACAATAAAAAATGATAAAGGGGATATCAACACTGATCCCACAGAAATACAAACTACCATCAGCGAATACTATAAACACCTCTATGCAAATAAACTATAAAATCTAGAAGAAATAGTTAAATTCCAGGACATATACACCCTCCCAAGTCTAAACCAGGAAGAATTCAAATCCCTGAATAGACCAAAAACAAGTTCTGAAATTTAGGCAGTAATTAACAGCCTACCAGCCAAAAAAGGCCAGGACCAGACAGATTCACAGCTGAATTCTACCAGAGGTACAATGAGGAGCTGTTAACATTCCTTCTGAAACTATTCCAAACAATAGAAAAGAGGGAATCCTCCCTAACTCATTTTATGAGGCCAGCATCATCCTGATACCAAAACCTAGCAGAGACACAACAAAAAAAGAAAATTTCAGGTGAATATGTCTGATGAACATCAAAGAGAAAATCCTCAATAAAATACTGGCAAACCAAATCCAGCAGGCACATCAAAAAGCTTATCCGACACAATCAACTCAGCTTCATCCCTGGGATGCAAGACTGGTTTAACATATGCAAATCAATAAACATAATCCATCACATAAACAGAACCAATAAGAAAAACCACATGATTATCTCAATAGATGCAGAAAAGGCCTTTGACAAAATTCAACACCCATTCGTACTAAAGACTCTCAATAAACTAGGTATTGCTGAAATGTATCTCAAAATAATAAGAGCTATTTATGACAAACCCACAGCCAATATCATACTGAATAGGCAAAACTGGAAGCATTTCCCTTGAAAACCAGCATGAGACAAGGACGCCCTCTCTCACCACTCGTATGCAACATAGTATTGGAAGTTCTGGCCAGGGCAATCAGTCAAGAAAAAGAAATAAAAATTATTCAAATAGGAAGAGAGGAAGTCAAATTGTCTCTGTTTGCAAATGACATAATTGTATATTTAGAAAACCCCATCATCTCTGCCCAAAATCTCCTTAAGCTGATAAGCAACTTCAGTAAAATCTCAGGATACAAAACCAATGTGCAAAAATCACAAGCATTCCTATACACCAATAATAGACAAACAGAGAGCCAAATCATGAGTGAACTCCCATTCACAATTGCCACAAAGAGAATAAAATACCTAGGAATACAACTTACTAGGGATGTGAAGGACTTCTTCAAGGAGAACTACAAACCACTGCTCAAGGAAATAAGAGAGGACACAAACAAATAGAAAAACATTCCATGCTCATGGATAAGAAGAATAAATATTGTGAAAAATGGCCATACTGCCCAAAGTAATTTATAGATTCAATGCTATCCATTGACTTTCCATTAAGCTACCATTGACTTTCTTCACAGAATTAAAAAAAAAACTACTTTAAATTTCATACGGAATAAAAAAAAACCCACATAGCCAAGACAATCCTAAGCAAAAAGAACAAAGCTGGAGGCATCATGCTACCTGACTTCAAACTATACTACAAGGCTACAGTAACCAAAACAGCGTGGTACTGGTACCAAAACAGAGAGATAGATCAATGGAACAGAACAGAAGCCTCAGAAATAGGCTGTGGTAGCACATCTACAACCATCTGATCTTTGACAATCCTGACAAAAACAAGCAATGGGGAAAGGATTCTCTATTTAATAAATGGTGTTGGGAAAACTGGCTAACCATATGGAGAAAACTGAAACTGGGGCCGTTCCTTACACCTTATACAAAAATTAACTCAAGATGATTAAAGACTTAAACATAAGACTTAAAACCATAAAAACCCTAGGAGAAAACCTAGGCAATACCATTCAGGACATAGGCATGGACAAAGACTTCATGACTAAAACACCAAAAGCAATGGCAACAAAAGCCAAAATTGACAAATGAGATCTAATTAAACTAAAGTACTTCTGAACAGCAAAAGAAACTATCATCAGAGTGAACAGGCAACCTACAGAATAGGAGAAAATTTTTGCCATCTATGCATCTGACAAAGGGCTAATATCCAGAATCGACAAGGAACTTAAACAAATTTACAAGAGAAAAACAAAAAAAACCATCAAAAAGTGGGTGAAGGATATGAACAGACACTTCTCAAAAGAAGACATTTATGCAGCCAACAAACATGAAAAAAAAAGCTCATCACCACTGGTCATTAGAGAAATGCAAATCAAAACTACAGTGAGATACCATCTCACGCCAGTTAGAATGGTGATCATTAAAAAGTCAGGAAACAGGAGATGCTGGAGAGGATGTGGAGAAATAGGAACGCTTTTACACTAGTTCAAGCATTGTGAAAGACACTGTGGCAATTCCTCAAGGATCTAGAACCAGAAATACCATTTGACATTATGCCATTACCGAGAATAAACACAAAGGATTATAAATCATTCTACTATAAAGACACATGCACATGTATGTTTATTGCAGCACTGTTCACAATAGCAAAGACTTGGAACCAACCCAAATGCCTATCAATGATAGACTGGATAAAGAAAATGTGGGACATATATACCGTGGAATACTATGCAGCCATAAAAAGGATGAGTTCATGTCCTTTGCAGGGACATGGATGAAGCTGGAAACCATTATTCTCAGCAAACTAACACAGGAACTGAAAACCAAACACCGCATGTTCCCACTCATAAGTGGGAGTTGAATAATGAGAACACATGGACACAGGGAGGGGAACTTCACACATCAGGGCCTGTTGGAGGGTGGGGGAATAGGGGAGGGATAGCATTAGGAGAAATACCTAATGTAGATGACGGGTTGATGGGTGCAGCAAACCACCAAGGCATGTGTGTACCTGTGTAATAAACCTGTATGTTCTGCACATGTATCCCAGAACTTAAAGTACAATAAAAAAAATTTTTTTAAAGAAATAATTATATAAACTGGAACTCCCACTCTTTCAGCCAGCCCATTAATTAGTAAAAAATGAATCTTCAGTTTGTACCACTCCATCAGGGAAGTCTCTCCATGTTTTGTTAAAAGTGTGGTTGGCCTGGAATAGATTAATACCTTTCATTTATTGAACAGCTTAGAGTTGGGGTGTTCACATTCCATTAGCTCATTTTATACCATAATGATTTTTTGAAGTAAGCAGGAAAGCATGAACATTACTTTCATTTTATGAAAAAAAAAAAAAAAAAGACAAGGAGCTCGGAAAGATCAGGTAGACTTCCCAAGGTCATCTGGCAAGGTAGTTAAAATGATGTTAGAATAGTGGTTTTATATGCTCTTCTTGCTACACCACAATATACTCGAATGTTCCTTTTCACCTTAGCATGACAATGAGAGTCACTCTCCTAAACCAAAAATGATAACTAGAACAAGAATTTAGGGCCAGAAGCAATCATAGTAGATTCAGGCTTGTGTCTTATTGGAGTTTAAACTTCCAACTAGAATTAATATTTTGGTTAGTAATAAAGCTATAACCCAAACTCCAGCCTGATACTAGATGATTTTCAGCCTTTGGGATATGTCCCATTCCAATTAAGCTGTTCCTTTTCCTGTCTTGAAATGCGCTAACCATATTTAAACATTTAGCTACAATGACTTCAACCAGATGCTAAATCAAATGGAAAAATTTGGGAATTTGATATTCCCCTTTCCCAAATGTCTAATTTTGTACCCTTGCTACACTTCTTACACTTACAATTGACTTCATTTTGTACTTCATCTTTATTGTTGTTGCCAGTTTAATCACACAATGTTTTACTTCTATGCTATCAATTATACATTTTTTTCCTCAGGAAAAAAAAAAAAAAAAAGCCTCAGACCTAGAAGAGGGTTATGTTTTCATGAGCTCCCCCTAGAGGTTGGAGTACTCATTAACACTAGTTACCTACCAAGACAAATTCACAATCCTCATTGTATACAAAATAGACCAAGTTCATCCCAGCATCACTTGCTTGTAATTCAGTAATAAAATACAAACAGATGACATAAGAAATTAAAAAGTGTCATAGAATTTAGAGAAAGATTTGACTGGTTGTTTCATTCATTCATTCATTCCATAAATACCTTGGGCAGGAACATAAGTTTTACCTTTTAATTTTAGCATAGTTGTCTTTCCAATAGGTACAAATTATAGGGCCTAGAAGAAATAAAGGGCACATTGGGTCAGTATTTGGAAAGAGAAGAGTACCAAAGAAAAATCTCTTTAAACAACAAAGACTCAGTTTGCCTGTTTCATTCATTAATTTAACCATTCAACGTTGTTGAGTGCTCATTACGTGTCAGAATGCATTTGATATGGGAATTGAACAGTGAACAAGCTATGACATCTGCTCTCATGAAGTTTTCAATTCAATGATTGCTGACTGGTCAGGTCACAAAAACAAAGTCACATGAAAGAATGTCAGTGGAGAAATAAGAGCAGAAAGCAAAATGGGATAAGTATTCCAGCAGAATGTGACATATGAGTTGAATTTTAAAGGACACATAAATTTGGGTTAGGTGGGGGCAGCAGGAAAGAACATTGGATAATGTCAAATAAAACTATCAGAGATGTATCATAGACCAATGAATAAACTGGAAATTTACATTTTGACTTCAATAAAACTTTTATTGCAGAATTTTTTAACTTAAGAGGAAAGAGAGACAACACTTACAAATGCCTGGAGGCCTAAATGGCCCAAATTTGCCTCAGGGGCCCAAAAAGGTGATTTAAAATGGAATAGAAACTCAGAGGATGGATGCTTAGAAGGGATGGGGTGCTTTAATGATAGAATTCTATTTAAATTATTATTAGAAACACCTTTAATTATTGCAATACTGTCTTAAGGGCCTCAAAAAGAAAACTCAACTAAATTCATTTTATACAATAAGTATACAATAGACAAGTTTTTTTCCACCAGCCCAACTCATCTTCTGTTTGAGAAAACAAAGATCCAGAGAAGTTAAGTAAACAAAGTTACACAGAAATTTGTGGCAGGGGCATGTAAGTGAGATATAATTCAATGCTGCATGTACTATACCAGAATGAAAAAATCAAAACATCGTATGTGGGCAATTATGTAGAGCTACATTAAAACCATTTGCTTTCCACAATCTGTTATTAAGGTTTGTCTTAATCCATAAACTGTTATTAAGAACTTCTAGAACATGTCAGTATAACAATAAATTTTTGACTGAGATTATTAAAAACATGCGATTTTATTAATCAAATGATTTTTTTAAAAATCCATTTCCTAAGATTTGGAAATTTCCACTTTCCATGTTGTCCCTTTGTTCAAATAAGAATGGAAAAATACAGATTTGTTGAAAAACCTCTTCGCAGAGGTAGCACATTACCATTCAAAATGTGTAAAGTTGGGTTTCTTTCATTTGAAGCTAATATTTATGAATTACACATTCAATGAAGATTTATTGAGCACTCACTATGTGTACGGATTGTACCAAATGCTAAGGATAAAACAGCAAAAACAAACATAAAACAAAACAAAACAGAAATAGATCCTGCTCTAGTGGCAAAAACAGTGTAGTGAATAGCCTGTAACAACAGCATGTTTTCAAAACTGTTTGTTTCAAACAGTATGTTTTCAAAATTATTTATTTATTTCAATGTTTTAGTGGCTTTTACTGAAATCAAAGTACAGACTCAAATTCTATAATTCCAAACAGATTAGTTCTACATTTTTGCTCTCAAGGCATTGACTTTTTAATTTTTGACAATCTGATGACCGTAAAATGGTATGGCATTGGATTTGTAATTTGCATATACCTGATAACTAAAGAGAGCATTTTCTTTCACATATATATGGGCCATTTGTATTTCTTTTGTGAAACGTCTATTTATTTTGCCTGTATGTTTATTGAGTTATCGATCTTGGTTATATTTAGGAATTATTATATATTATAGATATTAATCTTTTGCTATCATTTGAATTTTGAGTAAGACACAAATGGCTCGGAGGCTTGATTTTGCCTGTGTCCTTTAGTGAATCTGCTCTCACATATATGTTAGCCAAAGCTGCTCTCACTTTTGTATGCTCAAGTATGTTTCCTGCAACTCCAATCCCTACCCCACCCAAAACTCCTGCCCTGAATTTGCAACTTTCCACTAAGGGTCATTCATCCTGTCCCAGAAGTTCTGAAACTACTTCAAATCCATCATTACATTTATATAGCCCAAACACTTAGAAGAGTCTCTGACACACTGTGGTTTTGTAATGGTTTAGATGACACCTTCTTGCTATTCCTTCACATGGTGGAAGGTCAAGGGGATCTCTTAAGCTTCTTTAATAAGGGCATTAATCCCAATCATGAGGGCTCTACCTCATGACCTAATCACCTGCCAAAGACCCCAACTCCAGATCTCCAGAAATCAGGTTAGAGATCTGATTTCAACGTATGAATTTGGAGCAGGGGAACATAAACATTTAGACCATAGCTGTGGGAAAATAAAACAAACATCAGTACAAATGAAGGCAAGAATCAGGGTTGTATGGAAATTTGAGCTTAAAAAGACGACATACAAATTACTATAGCATTTCACCAGAGCAGAACCTTTTTGCTTCAGAGTATCTCTTGAAGTTTCTATTTCAAGTATTTACCTACACTGGTCTTAAAGATTCCGGCTTCAGAATATGGAACGTGCTACTTCCTCCCATCTTTTCTCCTCAGTACCAAACTGACTAGGTCAAATAGTATTTGAGGAAAAAGAACATGTATTTCCATCCTTTGACTTCCTATTATGCATCAGGTATTTTTCTTTTTTCTTTTTTTTTTTTTTTTGAGACGGAGTCTCGCTCTGTCGCCCAGGCTGGAGTGCAGTGGCACAATCTCGGCTCATTGCAAGCTCCGCCTCCCGGGTTCACGCCATTCTCCTGCCTCAGCCTCACCGAGTAGCTGGGACTACAGGCGCCCGCCACCACGCCCGGCTAATTTTTTGTATTTTTAGTAGAGACGGGGTTTCACCATGGTCTCGATCTCCTGACCTCGTGATCCGCCCGCCTCGGCCTCCCAAAGTGCTGGGATTACAAGCATGAGCCACCGCGCCCGGCAACATCAGGTATTTTTCATGCATCATCACATTTAATACTAAAAACATTACTTTATAAGAAGGCTCATTTTGCAAAAACAAAAATAAAAAGGAATTATAGTTGACAGTTAATTATTTCATAAGATTATGGTGAATAATTTAAATGAGTAAAGTAAGGCTAAAAAAGGAGAAGCTACTTGTCCAAGGTGACCAACTCATGACCTGGTGGAGCCAAGATTTAAAGCCAGGAAAATGTTAAACAATTACAACATATGGTTGTATTTGGCACTAATACATTCAAATGTAATCTATTTCTAGCCTTGTCCCCCAAGTTCTTTTTAACTAAACATAGATAAATACCTGAGACTGGGTAATTTATAAAGAAGAGAGTTATAATTGGCTCATGGTACTGTAGGCTGTACATGCATGGTGCCAGCAACTGCTTGGCTTCTGGGAGACCTCAGGGAGCTTTTACTCACAGCAGAAAGCAAAGGGGGAGCCAGTGTTTTCCGAGGCAAGAGAGAGAGCAAGAGAGGGGGAGAGGTGCCACACACATATAAACCACGAGATCTCGTGAAAACTCACTATCAGGAGGACAGCTCCATGACACGAAAGATCCGGCCCCATGACCCAAACACTTCCCACCATGCCTCACCTCCAACACTGGAGATTAAAATTCAACATGAGATTTGGTGGGGACATATATTCAAACTATATCACTATATCACTTCCCTCTTCAGAGTATTGGGATGCTGAGAGATTGCCCACTTGTTGAATTAAAGCCTTATTTTTTGCTTTCTGATTTTCCAATAAATCACTAGGCAGCCAGGGTTTTCAAACATAACATTCCTTTGAGTTCTCCCTTACTATCCACTCCCCATCCATAAGAACCTGGGCTAGAGTGTTTCAAAAATGTGTTGCTGTTTTCCTGAAAAAGCTGTGTTTCGTTGCATTACACTTTGGACACCATACCTTGTCTAAAAATTGAATTTTATATCAGTGCTTCTAGGAGAAGCACAGTGTCTCCCTACCCCATAGTTGACATATACCACAATAAAACTCACGCTAATCCTCAGACACAATGGAAATGCTTGTTTAAATTAATTTTATTAATATCATGTAAGAAATTGCAAGGAAGATGTATTTTCATAGACATTGAATAGTCTAAGAAGTTAGGATCTAGAGTGGTGAGCGTTTGATAAATATTGCATAGTGAAGCTAATGAGAGTCTAAATGTTTTATAGTCAATCATAATCTTTTTTTTTTTTAAATGGAGTCTCGCTGTGTCGTCCAGGCTGGAGTGCAGTGGTGTGATCTCGATTCACTGCAACCTCCGCCTCCCGGGTTTAAGCAATTCTCCTGCCTCAGCCTCCTCAGTAGCTGGTATTGCAGGCATGCGCCACCATGCCTGGCTAATTTTTTATATTTTTAGTAGAGATGGAGTTATACCACATTGGCCAGGCTGGTCTCGAACTCCTGACCTCATGACCCACCTGCCTTGGCCTCCCAAAGTGCTGGGATTACAGGTATGAGCCACCACTCCCGGCCCCATAATCTTTTAATGTAAACTTAAGCCACAACAGGGAAAATGTCCATATTCAGCTTTACTATTCAATATTATATCCTTTAACAATCAGCATTTCAGTATATGTAAGGTATTTTCCTTCATTCCTTTACCGGTCTCCTCTTCTCTGTCATCATTTCTGATATAAAACTATTTTTTACATATCATTTTATATTCAGATAAAAATTTTATTAAAATAACCAGATTCAGGCCGTTGAGCTGCGGTCGGGGGTGGGGAATTCCAGCTGGTTTATTGCATTGAGTTCTCAAGGGAGGACAAACTAAGTCATAGGAAATTTGGTGCTTATCAGCTGAGTTAGATAAATCTTAAAAATCGTATTTCAAATATTTTTCTCTTTTTTTTTCTTTCTTTTTTGTTTTTTGAGATGGAGTTTCACTTTTCTCACCCAGGCTGGAGTGCAATGGCACTCAGCTCACTGCAACCTCAGCCTCCCGGGTTCAAGCGATTCCCTGCTTCTAATCAGTTCTGTCCTCTAGGCTTTGTAAGTAGATTGAGAACTTAAAGGAAATTTCTCAAAAAGTTTCAACAGCTCTAAATTCTCCCATAAAGCATTTGGATTCTTGGGGATGGTCGCAACTGATCGGAAAAACAACTTTTTTATAGAGAACTCAAAACTTTGATTCTCTCTGTTGCTTATATCCATCAATTTTTTAAAATGCAATACTAATTTAACATAGAGACAAGACTATACACTTTAAATATTAAATACAGCCTAAAATGACCAGGTGATCTCTCTCCTCAAACCTTTAAGAAGTCTCTGAAAAATCTAAACCATCTGTGATTGCTAAACTCTGGTATTTTAACCTAACATGTCAAGAAAGGTGACAACTTTAATCAAGAATTCCCCTTCCTCAATTCTTCATAAATTTAGTATTAAATTTTGTTACTGGCTAATGTAAAATGTCTAGTATCCACTCCTCCCCAGCTCACTTCCTTCCCCATTCATTATCTAGGAAGGATGTGGTTTCTGTTTATCTCAGGGGCAATTAATGTTTCCAGAAAGTATGCATCAATGTCTCATTATTTTAGCACACAACCGAAATTTTAAGTTTAAGGAAGACCTCTGGACATCCTTATATCTTAGTTTGTATTTAGTTGTCTGAAAAGAATGATACATGATGATTTGTAAAAGTATACTTAAAGACTTATTTAACCAGCCTGTTTCTAAAGCCCTAGGAAATGCTTGCTGGTGAGAGAATGTTAAAACTGCCTGACAGCTAATTAAAGCACACACACACACACACACACACACACACACACACACACACACACACGTTTCTCTTATTGTACTAGAATAATGCTTGAATAAATGAAAACATAAATCAGGAGCCATATTACTTTGTATTCATAATTTACCTTAATGGTAATGCTTTACTCCTTAATTACCAAATGAAATGAATGAGTGGTAGCCGTATATAGATTTCCATGATGTACAGAGCCATATAATATCAACTTATATAGATGTGGCATTTCATATTACAGTCTCATTATCACTATAAACCTCATGAGAGCATTCCTGTAAAATCATGTGTTATCTATGTTTTTCAATTGAGCGAGCTAAGACTCAGACAAATTCATAGATTTGCCCAAAGCTGCAAAGCTAGTGTCAAGAATGAGGCTCGGCCGGGCGCGGTGGCTCACGCTTGTAATCCCAGCACTTTGGGAGGCCGAGACGGGCGGATCACGAGGTCAGCAGATCGAGACCACGGTGAAACCCCGTCTCTACTAAAAATACAAAAAATTAGCCGGGCGTGGTGGCGGGCGCCTGTAGTCCCAGCCACTCGGAGAGGCTGAGGCAGGAGAATGGCGTGAACCTGGGAGGCGGAGCTTGCAGTGAGCAGAGATTGCGCCACTGCACTCCAGCCTGGGCGACAGAGCGAGACTCCGTCTCAAAAAAAAAAAAAAAAAGAGTGAGGCTCATTCCTGGTCCTTCACCCAGAATCTGGTGCTACTTATCCATAAAGAAAGCCCCATGCTCTCTACTGCCAAGATCAGACAGGTTCTTAGATATTATCCTAGAAACTACATGTGGTACAAAACTTGAGCAAGTTGCCAAAAACAGGTTTTTCAATTATTGGGGTGACGCTGCTACATAGAATAGTAAAGAAAATGAGCTTTGAGGTCTATCAACACTTGATTCTTTCCCTATCTCCTGAACTGACTCACTCTGGGAACTTAGACAAATTATTTAACTTTTTTGTACCACAAAAACTTTACAGAATTATTGTGAGTAATAAAAGTAAAATAACTGGCTCCTCAGGGACACTCATTAATGGTAGTTATAAAAGGAGCGAAATGCCCCAGCAGAGGAGAAAACGTTTGGTGAATCAGCAGAACCACCTGTGGAGCTTTGAAAACACTGGTTTCTCTAAACTAGGTGTATAAGAAAGAAACCAGGCCAAGCACTTGATTACAACTTAATAACAACGACACTACAAGATAGAAATTATTTTTCCCAAGCTAAAGAAAACAAGACTGACACTGGAAGAAATTAAAAATGATGGAGCCAGAATTAGAACATAAATCTCCCTAAATCTTTTCACTGCACACTTTCTGTTTCTACATATTCATGTTTGCTGCAACCATGACATATGTTGTCATTGAAGCTGGCTTCAAAGTTAATGCGATTATGGCAATGACGTACTTCTGAACCATAAAATTGTTGATTCTGATTAATGCCACATGAAATGAATAGAATGGAAATACACAGCATTGTGTAAATAGTTAGATTTTCTTTTCAAAGACCATGGTTGTTTACTTATTTCTCAAGACTGGACTTCAGGATATAGATCATTTGACTACAATGAATCATCTCTCCTAATAGTACTTACTATGGATGTCATCTTCAAGTAGGAGATTCTATAATTTAACTCCCTTCCAATGAAATCATATTTTATTTGCAAAGAAAGCTCATCCATACAATAACTAAAAACATGTAGTTGTAAATTTACATATAATTCATATTTTCGGAATATCCATTATTTTGTAGAAAGTTTAACAGTTATGATGACATATTTGTGATATTAAGCTTCAGTATGATAGTTTAATATTTACATGAATAGAACACATAGTCATTTTCATTCATTCAATTATTCATTCAATCATTATATGGAGTATACACATTGTGTTAAGAATAAAATGGTGAATAAAATCATCAGGGTCCTCTTTACGAAGCTTTCATTCTAGTTAGAGAGATTGGTCTTACCCAAGTAATCCCATAAGTAAGTGTAAAAATCATCTTAGGAACCATTAAGAAAACACATAGAGTGGGCCGGGCGCGGTGGCTCACGCCTGTAATCCCAGCACTTTGGGAGGCCGAGAAGGGTGGATCAGGAGGTCAGGAGATCGAGACCATCCTGGCTGACACAGAGAAACCCCATCTGTACTAAAAATAGAAAAAATTAGCCGGGCGTGTTGGTGGGCACCTGTAGTCCCAGCTACTTGGGAGGCTGAGGCAGGAGAATGGCGTGAACCCGGGAGGCGGAGCTTGCAGTGAGCCGAGATTGCGCCACTGCACTCCAGCCTGGGCGACAGAGCGAGTCTCCGTCTCAAAAAAAAAAAAAGAAAGAAAGAAAAAAGAAAACACATAGAGTGACACAAGAAGTCATAATTGGAAGAATTTTCTGATAAAGTGACACTATGAGTTCTGAACAATGAATAAACTTCATTAGGTAAAGAGTGTTAGGACTAACATGCAGGCAAAGAGAAGAGTCTGTGTAAATGCCCCGTTCTAAGAACTAAAAGTACTAACTAGAAGACTAACAGAGAGAGGAAGCTGAGGTGGAAATTAGATGAGAACAAGGATGCAAAGCCTGGTAGGCTTAGGAAGAATTTTTTTCTTTATCCTAAGAGCATCTGCAGACGTGGAAGGATTACAAGCCAGAGAATGACTTGTCAAATTTTTATTTTATTTTATTTTATTTGAAAAAGATCTACCGGACACAGTGGCTCACACTTGTAACCCCAGCACTTTGGGAGGCCGAGGCAGGCAGATCACGAGGTCAGGAGTTCGAGACCAGCCTGGCCAACACAATGAAACCCCGTCTCTACTAAAAAAAAATACAAAAATTAGCTAAAGATCCACTAAATGTGAATATTTATAATGAAATAAAATTGTATTGAAAAGTATAAAGCAAAATTAAAACAAGTGTAATACAAGGATGAATACCTAGAAAACAATGTGAGGAAATTTCACTTATCTTACTATATCAGTTTGCTAGGGTTACTGAAACAAAGTACCACAAACTGGGTGGCTTAAACAAGAGAAATTTATTATGTCACAATTCTGGTGGTTAAAAGTCAAAAAAGATGTCGACAGGTTTATTCCTTCATATAGCTGGAAGGGGGAACCTGTTCCATGTCTGTCTCCTAGCTCGTGGTGGTTTGCTAGAAATCTTTAGTATTCCTTGGCTTATAGCAGCATAATTCCAGCCTTCAAATGGTGTTCTTTCTGTGTCTAATATTGCTTCTAAATTTTACCTTTTTGTAAGGAAATAGTCATTCTGAATTAGGGCCCACAGTAGTGACCTCTTCTTAACTTGATCATCTGCCAAAACCCTATTCCCAAATAAGGTCATATACATAGGCACTAGGGGTTATAATTTCATCATTTTTTTTTTTGGTAGGGGTGGGCACATAATTCAACCTATAACACTTACTCTAACCTATAATAAATAGGCTAAAAATTTATAGGCACCATCTAATGTAACTAAATACAAAATACAACTTTTTCAAATGATAATGGAGTATTTGTAAAGACTGACAAAAACCCCAGAGAAATGAAAACATATGTCCATAACTAGATTTATATAAAAATGTTTTCTAGCTAAATTATTAATAAAAAACCAAAACTGAAAATATCCAGGTGTGCGTCATAGGAGAATAGATAAAGAAATTTGGCATATTGCTACAATGGAATATTTCTCCATAATAAGGAAGCAATTACTGATACGTGCAACAACATGAATTAATCTCCAAAACATGCTCAGACTAAAAATGTCACACACAAAAAAAGCACATACTCTTAGATTCCGTTTAGAGAACAGGCAAACTAAACTATGGTGGAGAAGTATCAAAATAGTGTATGTCTCTGTGGGTGAGAGGTGGAGATTGACTGGGAAGGGGGCATGAGGGAACTTTCTAAGGGGATAATACTATGGCTTGAATATATGGATCCCTCCAAAATTCATATGTTAAAACTTAACTACCGAGAAGATAGTATTAGAAGGTGGTACCTTTAGGAAGTGATTAAGTGCCTTCAGGAGGTGATTAAGTCATAAGGGCAAGCCCTCATAAATGGAAATAATGACCTTGTAACAGAGATATTTGCACTTTTGCTTTAGCCACACGAGGACACAACAACAAAGCACCATTGTCGGAGCTGATAGCAACCCTCACCAGACGGTGAATCTGCTGGTACCTTGATCTTGGAGTTCCCAGTCTCCAAAACTGTGAGGAATAAATTCCTGCTGCTTATAAATTACCCAGCCTAAGGTGTTTTGTTATAGCAGCAGGAACAGACTAAGATAGATGGTAACATTTATATCTTAATATGGTTACAGTACGCCAATATATGAATTTCTTAAACTTTAGCTAATATATAATTTTAAGATTTTTGTATTTCATTATATATAAATTTTACCTCAAAACAAGGGAAAAAAACCCCGAATAAGTAGTGAATACTAGCTAATGATATACATGCTGAAGTATTTAGAGGAAAGTGCACTGATGTTTATAATTTACTTTAAAATGCATGAAAAAATAAGATGAATTAATGTATAGATAGATGTATGGCTAGATTGATAGACATGTGAAAAAGCACCTATAGTAAAATGTTAACGGTAGAATCTCGAGGCTGGGTGTATGGTGTTCTCTGTAATATTCTGTCATCTTTGCTGTATGTTTAAATTTTTTCATAATAAAATGCTAGAAAAATAGACAAAAATCAATAAATTATGAAGTTCAATAAATTATCAAACTGCTTATTGTGCATTCTCTAATCTAAATGTAATAAATTTAAAAGTAATAATGCAATCAACATAAACATTCTGGCCCACTAAAAAAAATGTAGAAATAAGAAAAAAAACCTCTCAAATCAAAATTGCAAAAATTTAGAAAATAAAAATTATGTAAATATTACATACAAAAATCTTTGAAACACAAGAAAAAGAGCAATTTCAAATACATGAATGTAAACACTCAATCCAAGATAGAAAAAGACTAATAGGAAAAAATGAGGAAAGCAGAGAGAAAAAATCAATATGCTAAAAGCAGGAAATAATAATCATATCACAGGGAGTGTGATGGTTAATTTTGTGTGTCAACTTGACTGGGCTAAAAGATACCCAAATACCTGGTATCTCTAGAAGTGCCTTTGAAGGAGTGCATTATTTCTTGGAGAGCCTTTGAGGGAGTTTCTGGAAGAGATTAACATTTGAATCAGTGATCTGAGTAAAGAAGATAGATCACCAGTGTGTGTGAACATGATTCAGTCTGTTTAGGGTCAAATAGAAAGGTGAAGGAAGTGCAAATTCTCTCTCTCTTCTTGAGCTGGGACAATTATCTTCTCCTGCCCTATAGATATTGCAGCCCTTGTTTCACAGGTCAAAGGACCTTTAAGACTTAGACCAATCCTCTATTCCCTACTCCCTCTCTTCTCAGGTCTTCCAGCTGAATTACACTTCAGGCTTTCCTGGGTTTCCAGTTTGCAGATGACATATCATAGGACTTTTCGACCTCCATAGTTGCATGAGCCAATTCTCATAATAAATGTTCTCTTCTGCCGGGCGTGGTGGCCTGTAATCCCAGCACTTTGGGAAGCCGAGGCGGGCAGATCACGAGGTCAAAAGATCGAGACAATCCTGGCCTATATGGTGAAACCCCATCTCTACTAAAAATACAAAAATTAGCTGGGCATGGTGGCACGTGCCTATAGTCCCAGCTACTTGGGAGACAGAGAGAGTAGAATCGCTTGAACCCAGGAGGCGGAGGTTGCAGTGAGTTGATATCGCACCACTGCACTCCAGCCTGGCGACAGAACTTTATTTAAATAAATAAATAAAAATTTAAAAATTGAAAAATTATCTTCTATTTTTATATATTGTAGATAGATCCATACATAGTAATGGCTCTGTTTCTCTGAAGAACGCTAATTGGGGGAGGGCTCCTCCAATCGGGTGTACCCACCCAAGACTGTGTACCCACCAAAGACTGTAAGACAGTGTTTCCAGAACCAGGGTTCATGCCACCTAAATTCTGAAAACAAGCAGCAGAATTGGTTGCATTTATTTTGGATTTCCAGAGATAACAACGACAGCAGATGTGGTGGTACCATTGAGAGTCCGTGTTCTTTGCATTGGCGGCACAAACCACATCTGGTAATCAGCTGT
Source organism: Hylobates moloch (assembly GCF_009828535.3). Lineage (NCBI taxonomy): Eukaryota > Metazoa > Chordata > Mammalia > Primates > Hylobatidae > Hylobates > Hylobates moloch. The sequence continues at coordinate 26,746,064 of NW_026652293.1, forward strand.
GCAGTCTTCTTCTCCATGCTGTAGAGGGTCTTTGGAACATTGCTCTTGGGCGTGTAGCCTCCTGGTTTAGTTCTGAGCATTCCAAGAGATTCTGTGAGGCTCCCAAATGCTTTCATGAATCTATTTTCCACTAATATCAGTCAGAATATGTTTTTATTTCTTCCAGATGAGAATCTGGACTGGCACACAATAAAACGTAAATGAGCCCAGGTGTGGTGGCTCACACCTGTAATCCCAGCACTTTGGGAGGCAGAGGCAGGAGGATCATTTGAGATCAGGACTTCGAGACCAGTCTGACCAACACGGTGAAACCCCATCTCTACTAAAAATACAAAAATTAGTAAGGTGTGATAGCATGTGGCTGTAATCTCAGCTCCTCGGGAGGCTGAGGCAGGAGAATCCCTTGAACCTGGGAGGCGGAAGCTGCAGTGACAGAGATCACACCACTGCACTCCCGCCTAGGCGACAGAGTGAGACTCCGTCTAACAGTAAATAAAAGCTGATGAATACATCTTTTAAAAATACAAACCCATCTTACATATAAGTATCAATATTAATGTAAAAATCAGTTGGCCGGGCGCGGTGGTTCACGCCTGTAAACCCAGCACTTTGGGAGGCCGAAGCGGACGGATCACGAGGTCAGGAGATTGAGACCATCCTAGCTAACACGGTGAAACCCCGTCTCTACTAAAAACACAAAAAATTAGCCAGGCATGGTGGCGGGCGCCTGTAGTCCCAGCTGCTCGGGAGGCTGAGGCAGGAGAATGGCATGAACCAGGGAGGCAGAGCTTGCAGTGAACCGAGATCACACCACTGCACTCCAGCCTGGGCAGCAGGGCGAGACTCCCTCTTAAAAAAAAAAAAAAAAAAAAAATCAGTTAATAGAATACAGCAACTTCTTAGGAAAATACTTCAGCGTGACTCAAAGGGATTTTCCCAAAGAAGGATTTTCAGTATTAGGACATCTGCTATAATTAATATAATTAAAAGGTCAAAATAAATAAGCCATTTAATCATTACTATAGATGCCAAAAAAAGTATTATAAAGTTTAATATTTATTAGTGATTCAAAAGAAACCTTTGTAAAACTGGAATGATAGATTATTTCCAACATATAATATGTTTCTTCAAACTCAAATTGCATCATGCCTAATGGGGAAACTATATATTCTGACTAACATCAGGAACAAGATAAGCATCTCACAACGTTAGTATTAGTTACTACAATTTTTTAAGAATTAAACAAAGTAACTAGAAAAAAGAAGAAATAAGTCACAAAAATTAAAGAATAAGAGAAAAAATGTCATTTATTTTAGATGGTATGATTGTATACCTGTAGGGGCTCAACGGCATCAACTGATATTCAATTGTAAAGTTAAAAAGTAATTAAGCCGGCTAGATACAAATTAATATAAAAAACATCATGGCTCTCCTATAATGACTTTCTTTACAACTAGTTAGGAAAATGTAGTAAAGATTTTATTTACAATAGCAACAGTAAAAAAAAAAATTAGGAATAAGAGTAAAGGTGTAAGAATTATGTGATGAATAGCCAAAGAGAGATATTTTTAAAAGTTGAATAAATAACAATGCATACAATTTTTTAAAAATTTTCACTGCTATAGTTGTGTTTATTTCCCTTAATTTATTTTATAAATACAAGGCAATCCCAATAAAAACACACTTTTTTTTTTGAGACTGGGTCTTGCTCCCTTGCCCAGGCTGGGTTGCAGTGGTGAGATACTGCAGCTTTGAGCTGCCTGGGCTCAGGTGATCCTCCTGCCTCAGCCTCCTGAGTAGCTGGTACCACAAGTTTGTGCCACCACACCCAGCTAAATTTTATTTTTTGTAGAGACAGGGTCTCACCATGTTGCCCAGGCTGGTCTCGTACTGCAAGCAATCCACCTGCCTCAGCCTCCCTAAGTGCTGGAATTACAGGCGTGAGCCACCGCACCTGTCCCAAATATGTTTTTTGATGGAACAAGACACGGATTACAAAATTCATGTGAAAATTAAAGAATACCAAGTCAATAAAGAAGTAATGAAGAAATAGCCCTATCAGATATTTAAATCTGCTATAAAAGTATAGTAATTAAAGCAATGTGACATAAGTAATAGAAAGATCAGTAGAATAGAGGAGTTCAGAGAGAGACCCAAAGAGAGAGAGGACTTCATATATGATAAGGCAGCATTTTACAATAGTGAAAAATTATGAAGTATTCAAGAGATAATACTGGATAACGGTTTGCCTATTTGGAAAAGAACAAAACAAGCTGTATTCCTACCCAATTCCTTAGAACATGATATATTCCAAATGTATGAAGTGTTTAATGTAAATAAATGAAAAAGTTTAAGTTCCAGATGAAAGCATGAGAGGATTTTGGTGAGGAGGCCTTTCTTGATATTCAAAACATGGAAGCCATTAAAGAGTTTGATAAATGCATTAAAATAAAACATTCCTAAACAATGACAATTATGTATATATAAATACACATATATAAAAGATGTATAAATATATAAATAACTACACACACACACATATATATATGTGTGCATCTATTTCTATTTTGTGTGTGTAGAGAGAGAGAAAGGAAAGAGAGCAGTAATCATGTCAGAAAGGAAACACATTGGAAAGGAGTCTGGCAAGAGCTTACTCTGAGAAAGCTTGAGCCACTCAGATGGCTAAATCGTGGGCGAGATAGAAAGGAAGATGGTGAAGCTCATTCTCTCTCATTCTCTTCTGCAGAGGAGCATGTTCTACCAGGGAGCTTGAACCATCACACTGTGAGAAGCAGGTACTGTAAGAGCTCTAGTAGAGTTGAGACCCATTCAAAAGCCTCAAGCTCCAATCCTGAATGTATAACCGCCAAGTCCTTGCTGAGTGCAAATAGGAAGTATCTTAGCTTAGGATGATCAGGAAACAGCTTCTGAGATGGAGACTTTCACAATGGATGCTTATCAAAGAAGGAATGGTCTGGGAAACAACATCCGTAGTGGTGAAGGAAGTAGTATTGCGTAGAAAGTGGTCATGAACTGCAGGAAACTCGTAGCAGTCAACCCTCTCAGCAGTTGAGAAAATGAGTTATTTAGTCTCGAAGGGCGATCAGGGCAGTTCTCTACAGCATCTACCACAGACAGCAAGAGTGCCCCAAACAAGCCTTGGCTAAGAGCAGAGATGAGCAAATGCATAAAAATTCTTTTCTAAACGCGCGTGCGCACGTGTGTGTGTGTGTGTGGTTTGTCATTCACGTCTGTTTAGTGTTTGGTCTTAAACTTGTATTTCGTTTACTGCTATATCCTTGTAGATACTTACATAGAACAAACCTTTAGACTCAGTATATGACCAATTAATAGACGTTGAATGAATAAATGCATAAATAAATGACAATTAAATTTTAATTTTCTTAAAATATAAAGAATTATTTCAACTATTTGGCCAATATCTGTCAATATTGTTAATGTATAAATCCTTTGGCTTTATAATTGCATATCTAGAAATTTTGCTATAGTGATATTCACATAGATGAGCAAAAACGTGTGATAGAATATTGCTTGCTGCATTATTTATGATATTAAGACTATAAACAATATAAAGTCGATAAATATGGAACCGACTAAAGATTAATCTCAGATTGATACAATGGGTTATCATGCAGTTGTTCAAAAGGAGGTAGTAGAATGTGCTGGTAAGCAACTATCTCAAACATATATTTTACAGTGATAAAAGGATGATACAAAACAGTGGATATAGTGTCCCCACATTTGATACAAACAAAAAGTATACATAGATAAAAATAAAAATCAAGTAAGAACATGATAAAAAACAAAGTGAGGATTTCCTGCTAAATTTCTTTGGGTTTATCAAGGATATTGTCATGTTTTTTACCTCACCTATTAAAAGGGTTTCTGACTGTTCACCCTCCCAAAAATCATAAATAGAGTTACATCTTATTTACTTCGAGTATGCACTTGTAATAATCCTTGCTGGTTTTAGGCACTCTTTTAGATATGAGGAAACTTAGGCACATAGAAATTAAAGGCATTGTCCAAGATATAGCTCTAGTTATACCAGAAACATGCTAGAATGCCACATATCTGACAGCAATCAGGTATTCCTTCTGGTACAAAACAACAATTTCAGATTTCATCTAGCATGAGGTTTTTGGTTAGGTGAGACAGCTGAAAAATAAATTTTGACTTGTGAGAAGAAAAATATTAATAACCAAGTATGAATTTATTTTCAGACACAATGCAGGTGAAATAATCATCCATTAGGTAAAATTCTGTTCTAGCTAAGTGGGGTGATATTTTCAGTGTGAATCTGTATAGTACAAACTTCCTGAGAAAAATTAAGAAAACTTTTCTAATGGAACTCTATTACATAAATCCTTATTTAAATATTCTTGAAATTTTTTTCTTAAAAGAGTTTATATTTCTGTTTAAAGAGGGTGTTTGAAACCATATATCTATAAAGCTTTCTCCAAAAATCTATTGCTATCCAAAGCTTATTTTGTAGCAACAAGTTTTGCCCTTTGCTTTTAGCACGATGGTGAAGCACACAGACTGGTGTTAGACTTCCCTTGCTCAAATCTCAGTTCTTCCACATAATATATGTGTGACCTTAGTCAATTGCACGATATTTCTGTGCCTCAGTGTCCTTATCTGTAAAATGTGTATGATAATAATACTACTTATCTCTATTAGTTGTTTTAGAAATTAAACTAGTGAATTGTACAATATTGTAAGAGAACCAGTTAGATACCAAGCCTGTGTAAGAGTTTATCTATTAATATGCAGAGATATGGCCATGCTCTTAAAGTTTTGCAATAATAGGAGAAATAACTGGTAGTCCAGATCTTTCTTTCCTTCCTTCTTTAGTAAAGATTTACTAACTAGTTGTTTGGCCGGGTGCGGTGGCTCATGCCTGTAATCTTAGCACTTTGAGAGGCCAAGGTGGGAGGATCACTTGCAGTCAGGAGTTCAAGACCAGCCTGGTCAAAATGGTGTGGTGGGAATTGAACAAAGAGAACACATGGACACAGGAAGGGGAACATCACACTCTGGGGACTGTTGGGGGTGGGGGTGGGGGGAGGGACAGCATTAGGAGATATACCTAATGCTAAATGATGAGTTAATGGGTGCAGCACACCAACATGGCACATGTATACATATGTAACAAACCTGCACATTGTGCACATGTACCCTAAAACTTAAAGTATAATAATAATAATAAAAAAATGGCGAGACCCCAACTCTACTAAAAAAATACAAAAATTAGCTGAGTGTGGTGGTGGGCACCTGTAATCCCAGCTACTGGGGAGGCTGAGGCAGGGAGAATTTCTTGAACCTGGAGGTGGAGGTTGCTGTAAGTGGAGATTGCACCACTGCACTCCAGCTGGCGACTCAGAGAGACTCCATCTCAAAAAAAAAAAAAAAATTTACTGAGCACCTACTTGGTTCAATATACTTATCACCCTTAAGACAAATGTATTTCTATGGGAGAGGATAATCCACCTTGTAATCTTTCTCATTTTCAATACATTTTTACTCTTTTCCTGTACTGAGTGCCCTTAGTAGGGCATGAACTGAATTAATTTTTCTAGCACCCATGATAAAATTGCTCAGGGCCACCTTGATTCCCTTTCTCACCACAACTGTGCATTTGTGAAATTGCAAACTCGAAATGGGAATGTAGTTCCTGAATAAGGAACAACATAGTCCATGATATCTACATTTTTCACCTCACCATCATAAATCTTTTTGATCCTATTACCGAAATTGAAACCTAAAACACTGAAATTAAAATGCCACTTTAAAAGAAATCACAAAAATTCGTGTGCACTGTTTTGTTTAGTTTTAATGTGACTTTATACTGAGGTTGATTTACGGTAGAGACAACAGAGTTTAACCCTCAGTGTCCCCGTGAAGACAAGAGTTTAAGCTTCAGTGTCCCTTGCTTGCACTGGCTCCCTCGAAGGCATTGGGAGAAGCCCTAGCCTTGTAGAGCTTGGTTGTTGTCTACTAGAAAAATATTTGATGAGTCCTAGCACAAGAAAACTTGATATGGTCCAAAAACTTCATCACTCATTATGAAAGAAACTTGATATTATCAAGTTTCTCTTGAGACAATTATCTGGATTTTCTCGAATTTCATAAGAATTCAATCACTTCTCAGCCTTTTGACTAACATCAAGGGTAAAAAATTAACATGACATTGTCAGTAATGAGCTGTGATGCTGAATGAAATCTTTTTAAACTATGAATTTAAAAGTACAATAAACTGTGATAGAAAAAAGACTGAACTGTCTTTTTATTTTCTCTATAGCAAATGATATTCCAAAATCAGTGTAAGAGAAAGAAGTGGTCAAGAAGTAAACAATATGCAACCAAAAACTATAGGAAAAAAATATGCCATGTAATTAATGAAATGTGTTACTTTTCTCTAAGTCTTATGGTGTTGTCACCAGTGGAGGGTGTCTGGGTTGTTGGCATCTTGAACAAAGAATTGGACAAAATGCATAAACAAAGCTAGGAAGGAATGAAGGGATTTATTGAAAATGAAAGTACACTCCACAGTGTGGGATCAGCCCAGGCATACGGGCTGAAGGACCCTGTTACAGAATTTGGGGGAGTTTAAATACCCTCTAGAGGATTCCATTGGTTACTTGGGATATGCCCTATGTAAACGGAGAGGATGAAGTAAAGTTGCAAAGTTATTTACACGGTATGCCCTATGGAGTTACCTGTCATAGCTAAAGTGTGAATCGGCCTTATGTTCCCTGCCTCCAGACCTATTTTCCTGCCTCAGTGTGTATGGCATTTTTTTGCTATTTTTGTGTGTCTCCTTTTCATATTCTAAATAAACATTCTCTTTCTGTCTGATTTGATATTTTGTATTATATTTCTTTAAAAGAACCATTTTCATTATAAAAGCTTTAGGCACCAAAAAATTTATTGTTCAACCTTGTACAGGAAATAAACATTATACACAGTTGGGCATTTAATATAGAGAGAGGAGATTTCCTATAGGAAAGTGATAGGCTTGGCTGTGAACACACTCAAATCTCATCTTGAATTGTAGCTCTCATAATCTCCAGGTGTTGTGGCAGGGACCCAGTGGGAGATAATTTAATTACCCAAGCTGTTTTCCCATGCTGTTCTCATGATAGCGAACAAGTCTCACGAGATCTGATGGTTTATAAAAGGCAGGTCCCCTGCATACACGCTCTTGCCTGCTGCCACGTAACATGTGCCTCACCTTCCGCCGTGATTGTGAGGCCTCTCCAGCCGTGTGGAACTGTGAGTCCGTTAAACCTCTTTCTCTTTATAAATTACCCAGTCTTGGGGATTTCTTCATAGCAGTATGAAAATGGACTAATACAGAAAGCCTAATTAAGATCCTCAAACCAATTAAGAAAAGGACTTAGAACACATGGGCAGAGTGTCTCATCTAGGGCTTGCATATAGAAAAGAGTAAAATAGATTTCATCTGTGATGAACATAATTAACACCTAATATATATGTATAAATATCGAATCACCCAAGATTCACAGAGTGTTGACTATGTACTAGGCACTGTTCTAGGTGTTTCACAGGTATTATATTTTTATCCCCACTAAAGATCAGTGTAATTTAAAATGTTTTATCAACCCTGTGATCAGAAAACTAAGGGATATTGAATTAATCTTTCAACGACCAGGCAACAAGAAATAAGCAGAACCTAACCTAGAGTCCATACTCTTAACCATGCAGGGTCCTACTTCTAGGTGGCTTATTTTGTACAGTAGGGAAACAAACAAACAAACAAAAATCATGTAAATAATTAAATCTCAATTTTGTAATTCACTTGCTGTGTGGCCTTGGTCCTCTCTGAGGCCCAGTGTTATTATCCATAGAAAAGATATTAATATGTATATCAGACCTAGCTTTATGAAGATTAAATTACACTCTATGAGTCACCTGAAATAGATATTCAATGAATGCTATAATAGAATAAAGGTGGTGGCTCACGCCTGTAATCCCAGAACTTTGGGAGGCTGAAGTGGGTGGATCACCTGAGGTCAGAAGTTTGAAACCAGCCTGGCCAATATGGTGAAACCCCATCTCTACTAAAAACTACAAAAATTAGCCAGGTGTGGTGGCGGGTGCCTGTAATCCCAGCTACTTGGGAGGCTGAGGCAGGAGAATCGCTTGAACCCGGGAGGCGGAGGTTGCAGTGAGCTCAGATCACACCACTGCACTCCAGCCTGGGCAACAGAGGAAAACTGTCTCAAAATTAAATAAATAAATAAATAGAATGGCACAGTGTTCATGAAAGCATTGTAATCCTGACTTATTTCTCTAAATTATTTTAAATTTATGGAATACAATAAATATTTGATACTGTATATTTTCCTCTGTTAATTATTGGTTTAGAGAAGGGTAACAACTCTGAAAATAATGACTAAAGTGTTTTCTTCTTTAACTAAACATTACAAAAAAAGGAATGTTATTTTATGACGTAACTTGGCATCTTAGCTTTCTTTATCTTTTTCTGTGGAGATTTTTACTACAAAGCTCAAAATATTTGTATTGAAACTGCCACATATAGTATATTTCTTTTATTTTTTTGAAACAGGGTTTTGGTGTTTTTTTTTTTTTTTTGAGATGGAGTTTCACTCTTGTCGCCCAGGCTGGAGTGCAATGGCGCCATCTTGGCTCACTGCAACTTTCACCTCCTGGGTTCAAGTGATTCTCCTGCCTCAGCCTCCCGAGTAGCTGGGATTACAGGCACCCGCCACCACGCCCGGCTAATTTTTTGGGTTTTTTTGTATTTTTAGTAGAGACGAGGTTTCACCATGTTGGTCAGGCTGGTCTCGAACTCCTGACCTCAAGTGATGGTTCATTTATTCACAAAACACCTCATCAGAGAAGGAAGGTGTGCTATCAATTTTATAAACAAACCCTCCCTGACCAACCTGTAATTAATAATCACTGAACCTTAGTCAATGCTTTCATATAACTTACCTCAAATTTAAATATATCCATTTCATTCTTACTAGCTTATATTCTGCCTTCCCTTCGATAATAAAACACAGCTCTTATTTTTGATAATCAGTGATAATTGCCTGTAATGAAAATATATGACTAAGTGAAGGTGGTTCCAAGAATACAGAAGAATAAAAACCAAACACAATTGGTCATTTCTTGAACATCTATTGAGTAATAACTAGAAGCCATGGATTTACAGCTACCCCAATGGCAGGTTGACCTATAAAATCAGGTCTTCATTGCTTGATTGATGTTCTGCTTCAAAGCCAAGCTTTGTATTTTGACTCAGGCATAAGCTTCTATCCATAGAATATGCTTAGTAAATACTTTGAGAAAATAGAGAATGAAAATATAAACAAGAATCACAAAGAATGAATATTGCATACAATGAAAAAATATAGATTAGATATAAGATTTAGCTTAATGTATAAGGATTACTTAAAGTTAAATTTTGAAAGTGAGCAATAGTCTAGTAAATATTAAATGTACCCATTACATCATTTTTACCATTTTTATTTTGTTTTTCCAAGTTTTTTTTTTTTAACATTAAAAAAATTGGCAAGAAACTTAAAAGAGGGGGTGGGCATCTTTAAATAAAATTTTCCCCATTTCCTTCTAAAATAAATCTCATGTGAAAACAGCTGATTTACAGAGTAAGGTATTACTTAAATGTCAAATGAAAAACCTAAATTTAAAAGCAGTATTTGCAGCTCTTCAAATAGTACCAGAATGGAATCAAGTTGAACCACAAAAAGAAGACATGTTCTGGACCATTGAAAGTTCTTTTTTTTTTTTTTTTTTTTTTTTTTTTGAGACGGAGTCTTGCTCTGTCTCCCAGGCTGGAGTGCAGTGGCACAATCTCGGCTCACTGCAAGCTCCGCCTCTCGGGTTCATGCCATTCTCCTGCCTCAGCCTCTCCGAGTAGCTGGGACTACAGGCGCCCGCCACCACGCCCGGCTAATTTTTTGTATTTTTTAGTAGAGACGGGGTTTCACCGTGGTCTCGATCTCCTGAACTCATGATCCGCCCGCCTCGGCCTCCCAAAGTGCTGGGATTACAAGCGTGAGCCACCGCGCCTGGCCTGGACCATTGAATGTTCTATAGGTCCTGTGTTCATCTCTGTAGAAGAGAAAATTTTTTGTGATATCCATCAGCCCAAGGGTTGATTTGAAAACAGCTCAAAGTATAAAATTTGACATATAAAATAAAATTTAAAATGGAAAAGTGGAAATGAAAAGACATTTTAAATCTCAAGAGCAGAGCACAATAATGACCACGTTGCATTTGAAGTAATGGGTTTCAGGAAGCCTGAATGTATTAGGTTTAGATCTCTTCTGATAACTCAAAAGGAGTCCATATATTTTATTTATCTTCATGACAAACATGAGTAGATGAAGAAACTGAGGGATAATAAATGTATGTATTTGCCCAAGGTCATGTGGTCAGTGCCTCAAATTACGTGCTTCTTTCATTGAACTATGTTGGAAATAATGATAGGGTCTTTGATATAAAGAGATCTACATTCTTTTTATATCAAAAAGATATTTAAAAATCTTTGATAAAAAGAGAGTTACTCTTTGATTAAATCTTTGCTATAAAGAGAATTCAAATCTCTTTATATCAAATTACATAAAATCAAGTTAGGCAATGTAAGTAAGAAGTACCTGATAACAGATGAAAGGAAGAAAAGAATTTCATTTTATCTATGGAGAAAATGACTCATTTTTAGTATCTAACAGAACACAATCTATTATCTCTTTTTGTTTGTTTTTTTTTAGAGACAGAGTCTCACCCTATCACTTAGGCTGACCATAGCTCACTGGAACTCTTGGGCCCAGCTGATCTTTTTTTTTTTTTTTTGAGACGGAGTCCTGCTCTGTCGCCCAGGCTGGCATGCAGTAGCACGATCTCGGCTCATCACAACCTTCACCTCCAGTTCAAGCAATTCTCCTGCCTCAGCCTCCCAAGTAGCTGGGATAACAGGCATGTGCCACCACGCCTGGCTAATTTTGTATTTTTAATAGAGATAGAGTTTCTCCATGTTGGTCAGGCTGGTCTCGAACTCCTGACCTCAGGTGATCCTCCCGCCTCGGCCTCCCAGAGTGCTGGGATTACAAGCGTGAGCCACCACTCCCAGCCAGGCCCAGGTGATTTTCTTACCTCAGCCTCCTGAGTATCTGGGACTATAGGTGCATGCCACCATCATATTTTTTATGGTATTTCATTTGTAAATAAATTTTTATTAAAATATTTATTTTATATTACAAAAGTAACAAGCATTTATTTAGAAAATATAGAAATACAAATAAGCAAAAGATGAAAATAAAATTGGCCTTTAGCCCCACCAGTTAGAGATAGCCAGTCCTAAAAAACATATTAAGAACCTGCTAACTGCCAAATACCACTGTGTCAGACTTCATCTCCCAGCATCCCCTTGATTCTCTTTCCACCAGGCATACTGGCCTTCTTGCTGTTTCTTGAACATTTCTAACAGCGACCATTTTCCCTCCATTACATTTATGTACTTAAAGATGTAAAAAGATGAACAGTTCTTGGCATACAGTTATAATGCAATACATGCACACTATATATAGCATTTATTTTATTATTACATTACTAATTTGTAAGACTTAATGTTCAATTGATTTTATTTGTATTTCCTTGCTTCTTAGTGCAATCTATTTTTTCATAAGAGTACTAAGCAACTTTTTATTGAATTAGTTGATCATGGCTTTTTCCTGTTTATTTATGTGCTTGTCATTTTCATGTGTGTTTATTTTTTAACTTTTATTTTAGGTTTGGGGGTATATGTGAAGGTTTCTTACATAGGTAACATGTGTCATAGGGGTTTGTTGTACATATTATTTCATCATCCAGGTATTAAGCCCAGTATCCATTAGTGATCTTTTCTGCTTCTCTCCCTCTTCCCACCTCAAGTAGACCCCAATGTCTGTTGTTTCCTTATTTGTGTTCATAAGCTTTTATCATATAGCTTCTACTTTTAAGTGTGTACATGTGGTATTTGGTTTTATGTTCCTGCATTAGTTTGCTAAGGATAAAAGCCTCTGGCTTTATCCATGTCCCTGCAAAAGACACAATCTCATTCTTTCTTATGGCTGCATAGTATTCCAGGTGTATATATACCACATTTTCTTTATCCAATCTGTCATTGATGGGCATTTAGGTTGATTCCATGTCTTTGCTATTGTGAATAGTGCTGCAATGAACATTTGCCTGAATGTGTCTTTCTGGTAGAATGATTTATTTTCCTCTGGGTATATACCAAGTAATGAGATTGCTGTGTCAATTGGTAATTCTGCTTTTAGCTCTTTGAGGAATTGACATGCTACTTTCTACAATGATTGAACTAATTTTTATACTCCAACCAACAGTGAATAAGTGTTCCCTTTTCTCCACAACTTTACCAGCATCTGTTATTTTTTGACATTTTAATAACAGTCATTCAGACTGGTGTGAGATGGAATCTCATTGTGATTTTGATTTGCATTTCTCTAATGATCAGTGATGTTAATCATCTCTTCATAAGTTGTTGAGTGCATGTATATCTTCTTTTGAGAAGTCTCTGCTCGTGTCCTTTGCCCACTTTTTAATGGGGTTTGTTTTTCTCTTGTAAATTTGTTTAAGTTCCTTATAGATGCTGAATATTAAACTTTTGTCAGAGGCATAATTTGCAAATATTTTCTCTCATTCTGTAGGTTGTCTTTTTCCACTGTTGTTAGTTTCTTTTGTTGTGCAGAAGTTCTGAAGCTTGATCAGATCCCATTTGTCAATTTTTGCATTTGTTGCAATTGCTTTTGGTGCTTTTGTCATGACATATTTGCCCATTCTTATGTCCAGGATAGTATTGCCTATGTTGTCTTCCAGGGTTTTTATAGTTTTTGGTTTTACATTCAAGTCTTTAATCCATTTTGAGTTGATTTTTCTGTATGGTGTAAGGAAGGGGTCCAGCTTCAATCTTCTGCAAACGGCTAGCCAGTTATCCCAGAACCATTTATTGAATAGGGAGTCTTTTCTCCATTGCTGTGTCAGCTTTGTCAAAGATCAAATGGTTGTAGATATGTGGCCTTATTTCTGGGCTCTGTATTCTGTTCCATTTGGTCTATGTGCCTGTTTTTGTACCAGTACCATGCTGTTTTGGTTACTGTAGCCTTGTAACATAAGTTGAAGTCAGATAATGTGATGCCTCCAGCTTTGTTCTTTTTTGCTTAGAATTGTCTAGGTTATTCAGGCTCATTTTTGGTACCATATGAATTTTTAAATAGTTTTTTCTAGTTCTTTAACGAATGGCATTGGTAGTTTGATAGTAATAGCATTGAATCTGTAAATTGCCTTGGGCAGTATAGCCATTTTAATTATATTGATTCTTCCTATCCATGAGCATGGGATGTTTTTCAATTTGTTTGTGTCCTCTCTGATTTCATTGAACAGTGTTTTGTAATTCTCATTGTAGAGATGTTTCACCTCCTAGGTTAGCTGTGTTTACCTTTTTTTATTCATTTGGATGTGTTCTTTATTTAGTAAATATTATTATTTGCCAAATGAATTTCCCTAGCATCATTTGTCTTTTTTTTTTATTATAAGCGTTTTAAAAACACTTTAAATTTTATCTAATCAATCTTTTTTGGATAACCTTTGTCTTGATCATAACATACTCTTATTCATTTGTTCAAAAAATACTTTTGAGCACAAACCATGAATTAAGTACACATAATAGGTATTGTTCTAGGTGTTAGAGATACACAGGTGAACTGGACAGACAGGATCATACATTCATGATCAGTACATTTGAAAGAGGGAGCAATAAACAAGTAAGTAAGTCCATTTTTAAAATTAGATTTTAAAAAGTAAAATGAAAAAACTAAACAAGAAAATGTAATGAAGAAAGTACCTGGGAGATAATGATATTTGAACTGATATCTGAGAATAATTTCAACCATCTAGAGGAAAACCAGTCTGGTTGGAGGTAACAGCAAGTGGAAGTGCTTTTAGGCAAAAAAAAAAAAAAAAAAAGAGAGAGAGAGAGAGATTAAGAAACATAAAAAGCCCAGTATGGCTAGACCATAGTAAAGGAGGAAGACAATTGTGTGAGGAAAAGTTAGAGGTAGGTATGGCCTTGTAGGCCATAGAAAAGAGTTTAAATTTTATTTCAAGAGCAATGGGAAGCTATTAGATTTGATAGATGAAATATGATGGATAATATCAACTTTAAATAGTACAGTTGACCTTTCAACAATGTTAGGGGCACCAATACTCAATCCCATACAGCTGAAAATTAGTGTAACTTTGACTCCCCAAAAACTTAACTACTAATAACCTACTATTGACCAGAAGCCTTAACAGTAACATAAACAGTTGACTAACAGTGGATAGGCTTTGTATGTGATATGTGTTATACTATATTCTTACAATAAAGTAAGCTAGAGAAAAGAAAATTATTAAGAAAATCATAAAGAAGAGAAAATATATTTACTATTTATTAAGTGACAATGGATCATCATGAAGATGTTCATCCTTGTCATCTTTAACACTGAGTAGGCTGAGGAGGAGGAGGAAGAAGAGGTGTTGGATCTCACTGTCTTTTTTTTTTTTTTTTTTTTTGAGACGGAGTCTTGCTCTGTCACCCAGGCTGGAGTGCAGTGGCGGGATCTCGGCTCCCTGCAAGCTCCGCCTCCCGGGTTCACACCATTCTCCTACCTCAGCCTCCTGAGTAGCTGGGACTACAGGTGCCCACCACCATGTCCGGCTAATTTTTTGTATTTTTAGTAGAGACAGGGTTTCACAGTGTTAGCCAGGATGGTCTCGATCACCTGACCTCATGATTCGCCTGCTTCGGCCTTCCAAAGTGCTGGGATTACAGGCATGAGCCACCGCGCCTGGCCAGATCTCACTGTCTTGAGGGTGGCAGAGGCAGAAGAGGAAAAGGAGGTAAAAGGGGAGGCAGGAGAGGCAGGCACACTCAGTGTGACTCTGTGGAAATACAACATAATTTCTGTCTAACATTTTTGCTTTTTCATTTCTTTAAAAATGTTTCTATATGGCACCAATCTTCCTACCACAATTTGCTTTAGTTTTAGTCCCCATATCATGGAAGTATCTGTGTTGCAAAACAAGTCAAAAGCAGTCTTAAGTAATCAGAACCCTTTTGCCAGATTGTCTAATGTCAATTTCTTTCCTGGCACTGCTGCTTCTACATCTTCGTCTTCATCATCTGGCACTGGTTTGGAAGCACTCATCTCCATCCAGTTGTTCTGTTAATTCTTCTGGTGTAGAGTCTATTAGCTCTTGAATTTCTCCAAGATCCATATCTTGAAACCCTTCACTTCCCACCATTTTTGCCAGATTCATGATCTTTTCTGTGATTTCTTTGATTGGCTCTATCATACATCCTGGGAAGTCATGCAAAACATCTGGACACAGTTTTCTCCAGTCAGAATTCATTGTTTTGGGCTTGATGGCTTCGTGGCTTTTTCTATAACAATGATGATAACTTCAATGGTATAATCCTTCCAGACTTTTGTGTTGTTCTCTCTGTCGAGATTATCTTCCATAGCATTGACAGTCTTTTCCCTAAAGTACTATGTGTAATGAGTGTTAAAAATCCTTATGACCTCCTGATCTAAAGGCTATTAGAGATTGTGTTTGGAGACAAGTAGAACACTTCAACACCACAGGACCACTTCAACACCTGTGGTGTTGAATTCATCGGGTTCTGGGTGGCCAGGGGCATGATCTAATATCCAAAGAACTTTAAAAGGCAGCCCCTTACTGGCTAGGTACTTCCTGACTTCAAGGACAAAGCATTAATGGAATCAATTCAGCAAAAGAGTTCTTGTACAGACCTTATAGTACAACCAAAAGACTAGAAGCTAGTGTTTTTCTTTTCCTTTCAAGAGTTAGGGGTTAGCAGCTTTATAGATCAAGGTAGTTCTGATCATAAATGCAACTGCATTTGTGCAAAATAGTAGAGTTTGCCTATTCCTTCCTGTCCTAAATTCTAGTGTTTGCTCCTCTCTTTTTTTTTGAGACCTAGGCTGGAGTGCAGTGGCACTATCTTGGCTCACTGCAACCTCCGCCTCCCAGGTTCAAGCAATTCTCCTGTCTTAGCCTCCTGAGTAGCTGGGACTACAGGCACCTGCCACCACACCTGGCTAATTTTTGTATTTTTAATAGAGACGGGGTTTCACCATGTTGGCCAGGCTGGTCTCGAACTTCTGACCTCGTGATCTGCCTACCTCAGCCTCCCAAAGTGCTGGAATCCCAGGCGTGAGCCACTAAACCGGCCTGCTCCTCTTTCTTACTAATAAATGTCCTTTGTGGCATTTTTTTTTCTAAAATAGAGCACTTTCATCTGCACTAAAAATCTGTTCAGGCAGACATCTTTTCTCCTCAGTGATTTTCTTGATGGTGTCTGCTACATCTTGGTCCACAGAAGCTGTTTCTCTTATTGTCTCAACTTTTTTTTAAACCAACCTTTCCAAATTTACCAAACCATTCTATGCTGGCATTTAATTCTTCAGCTTTAGATTCTTCACTGTCGTTTTGCTTTAAGTTGTCATATAAAGACTTCATTTTTCACTCAAATAATATTAGAGTCTAACTATACATATGAATTTTTATAGTAATCTTGCATCCACATAAAAGCTGCATTTTCCACAAAAGATAAAATGATATTTTGCAAAAAGTGCAAGGTTCTCACACCTGCTGGCATGGCTACAGCTATGGCTTCACGAATTTCCTTTTCTATTTTTTTTTTTACAGTGGTCCTTATGTTGGATTCATTTATCTCAAAATGGTGGGCAACTGAAGCTGCAGACCTGAATCTATGGTACATATCAAGCAATTCAACTTCTTCTTGTAATGTCATGACTTTTCTCTGCTTTTTAAGAGCACTTCCAGCATCACTAATGGCACTTTGTGTGGGTCCCATGGTGTTAGTCAGGGTTTACAGTATTGTACTAAACACGATGAAAAAGACACAAGAACCATCAGAGATTACTTTTTACTGGGATACACAATTTACTGGAGAGATGAACTGCTCAAGTGGAGGTGATTAGCATCACAGGGAGGTGTTTGAAGCAGGTAACTACCACACTTGAGGGCACTACAATAGCAACAGGAGCTGGCTCTGAAATTATTACAATAGTACAGTATGTACTACAGTTAATTTCATGCAGCTATAGTCTAATGTTACATCTTTACATTTGTTTCTATTACTCTTCATTGCAAATGGCACCATATATGGTCTGTAAGTGTTTGCATGTCTAGATTTTGATGAATCTTAATTTTATAGCAGATTTGTGTATATTTTATGGTAGTAAGTAATAAAATAGACTAGTATCTATATATATTTCATGAATTGTGACATACCTAACCTTTTCTCTTTTTTTCAGTATTTCTTGGCTACATAGTTTGTGAGATTTTTCAAATTGTCAAACATGTCTTAAAAATTTTTCCAATATATTTATTGCAAAAACTGCATATAAGTGGATCCATGCAGTTCAAACTGTTTTTTTCAAGGGCCGTCTGTATATGTTTAAAAACTGAGACTTTAAAATTGACATATATTCAACCCAACTGCTTATGCGTAGCTGTTGGGACTTATTAAACAATAAATTTATAGGTTGGGCAAGGTCTATGGGAAATTGATCAGGACTCCTCAATAATACCATCAAAAACTAGGATTCTTTTAGCATTTTTTTCTTATATCATGGATAAGTTGACTTGTTCCTCAGGTGCAAGATGGCTGTAACAGCTCCAGTCATCACATTGACATGACTCCCAAAGTGTCTGCAACAACAATTGCATTTTAAAAAGAGCTTTTTTAGTCTTACTCCTTTACATTTGAAAAAAAAATTAAGGGCTTCAAAAATGCTGATGATGTTGATTTTAAAATTATATTTTTAGGAAATAGCTACATGATAAAATGAAGGTCATCTAATTTTTGAAGTTGATTTCAAAGAAGATAGATTCACCCATTTATTCAATAAGTATTGAGCACTATTATATGCCAGTCATTGTTCTAGGTGCTTGGAATATAACAGTAAACAAAGCAGACAAAAACTTGACCTTTATGGAATTTACATATTTGGAAGGGGAAGACAGATAGTAAACAAAATATGAAAGTAAAATATGTAGCACATTAGATGTTGATGAATACTAATAATAAATCTTGGTGAATTGTGAACCTGTTCATTCCTATGGAAAATATTAAAGGAAAATTATTTTTTGTTAAGAGAATAAGTTGAATTTTTATTATGGTGGTATGAAAAGATCCAGGGGACCATTTCACAAATGGTTTTGAGCTTCAGGTAAGAGTAAGGGAAAGGGGTAAATCTTTGGAAGCAAGAAACCCTGAAGTGCTTGTCGAAGCTACTGGGAAAGATGTGAACCTCTAAAACAAGAGAGTAGTGATTCAAGAGAGGAAGAAAGAGGCTTCATATAAATGCTATCTTTGGCAATGAGGGGGGTGAGAGAAGGAATAAATTTTTCAGATGTTTGCAAAGCAATCCTTGTCCTTAGGGTAGAGTAAGGTTTTAGTTAAGAAAGGAAGTAAACTTTCTATGAGTATCTCAATGAGCATCTGACACTATTCAATCTACACAGCATTTAACCTTGAAGCTTTTTCCCAATGATTATCAAGAATCAGCAAACAAATATGCATCGCCTTCAGCAAAACAGTCCTGTGGCTCGTGTGGTGGACATTGTTTTCTCACACCACTAATAATGAAATGTAATATCTATAAAAGGTAGAATTAATATGCAAAATGAATTCATTTTAAGCCCAGTTCAGAGTCACAGCAAAATTGAGCAGAAAGTACAAAGAGTTCCCATAGAACCCCTGTACCTTCCTTTACAAGGAAAGCTCATGTCCTATCAGCATTCCTCACCAGAGTGGTACAATTATTATAATCAATGAATCTACACTGACACATCAATATCACCCAAAGTCCCTAGTTTACACTAGGGATCATTCTTGGTGTTGTGCATGCTATGGTTTTAAAAATGTGTAATGACATGTATCCACCATTTTTTCTTTTTTTTCTTTTTTTGAGACGGAGTCTCACTCTGTCGCCCAGGCTGGAGTGCAGTGGCGCGATATCGACTCACTGCAAGCTCCGCCTCCCAGGTTCACGCCATTCTCCTGCCTCAGCCTCCTGAGTAGCTGGGACTACAGGTGCCCACCACCACATCCGGCTAATTGTTTTGTATTTTTTTTAGTAGAGACGGAGTTTTACCGTGTTAGCCAGGATGGTGTCGATCTCTTAACCTCGTGATCCGCCCGCCTCGGCCGCCTCGGCCTCCCAAAGTGCTGGGATTACAGGCGTGAGCCACAGTGCCCGGCCTTCTATCCACCATTATAGTATCATATAGAATAGTTTCACTGCCGTAAAAATCCTTTGTGTTCTGCCTTTTCATCCTCACCCCCAACCCCAACTTCTGGCAACCACTACTCCTTTTACTGTCTCCATAGCTTTGCCTCTTCCAGAATATCATATTGTTGGAATCCTACAGTAGGTATCCTTTTCAGATAGGTTTCTTTCACTTAGTAATATGTATTTAAGATTCCTCCATGTCTTTTCATGGATGGTACCTCATTTTCTTTTAGTGCTGAGTAATGCTGTACTGACTGAATATATCACAATTAATCCATTCTCCTTCTGAAGTAAATCTTGATTATTTCCAGGTTTTTGAAATTAAGAATAAAGTTGCCAAAAACATTTACATGCAGCTTTTGTGTGGACATACTTTTCAGCTCATTTTGGTAAATACCAAGGTGTGCGACTGCTGGATAGTGTATTATTTTTGTAAGAATCTGCCAAGCCATCCTCCAAAGTGGTTATACTATTTTGCATTTCCATCAGCAATCAATGAAAGTTTTGCTTGTTTCATTTCCTCACCAGTATTCTGTGTTGACAATGTTCTGGATTTTGGCCATTCCAATAGGTGTGTATTATCTCATTTTTGTTTTAATTTGCATTTCCCTGAAGACATGTGTTGTGGTAAATCTTTTCATATGCTTATTTGCCATGTATTACCTGTGTATTCTTTGGCACTGTGTCTATTCAGGCCTTTGACTTATTTTTTAACTGGATTGTTTGTTTTCCTATTTTTGAGTTTTAAGACATCTTTGTATATTTTGGATAACAGTCCTTTATCTGAAATGTTTTTCGCACATATTTTCTCCCTGTCTGGGACTTGTCTTCCCATTCTTTTTTGACAGTTTCTTTTGTGAAGCAGATGTTTTTAATTTTACTAAGGTCCAAATTGTCAATTACTTTTTTCATGAATCATGCCCTTGTGTGTCTAAAAAAAAATCATTGCCATACCCAAGTCCATCTAGATTTCCATGTTATCATCTAAGACTTTTATAATTTTACATTTTACATTTAGGTCTATAACCTATTTTGAGTTAACTTTTATTAAAAGTGTAAAGTCTGTATCAAGAGATTTTTTTATTTTTTATTTTTGCCTGGTAATGTTCAGTTTTTCTAGCACCATTTGTTGAAAATGATATCTTTGTTCCATTGTATTGCCATGTACACTTTGCCAAAAATTAATTGACTATATTTATGTGGGCCTATTTCTGGACCCTATCTATTCTGTTGATCTATTTGTCGATTCTTTTGCAAATACAGTTCTGTCTTGATTGCTGTAGCTTTATAGTAAGTCTTGAAGTAAGATAGTGTCAGTCCTGCAACTTTATTCTTCTCCTTCAGTATTATTGAGTTGGCTATTCTAGGTCTTTTGCCTCCCCACATAAACTTCCTTTTTTTTGAGACAGGGTTCTCACTCTATTGCCCAGGCTGAAGAGCAGTGGTGTTGATCACAGCTCATGGCAGCATCAACCTCCTGGGCTCAGGGAATCTTCCTCTCCCAGCTTCCTGAGTAGCTGGGACTACAGGCATGCACCACAAGACCCAGCAATTTTTTTTGTAAACCCAGAGTTTCACTATGTTGCCCAGGCTGGTCTTGAACTCTTAGGCTCAAGCAATCCTCCTGCCTCAGCCTCCCAAAGTGCTAGGATAACAGGCGTGACCCACTGTGCCCAGCCTCCATATAAACTTTAGAATAAGTTTGTCAACATCCACAACACAATGTGCTGGAATTTTTATTGAAATTATGTTGTATCTATAGATTAATTTAAGAACTGAAATCTTGACAATCATGAGTCTTTCTAGCTATGAACATGTAATATCTCTCCATTTATTTAGTTCTTCTGATATTTTCATCAGAGTTTTGTCATTTTTCTTACACAGATCTCATATATATTTAGTTAGATTTATACCTAAATATTTAGTTTTGGAGGGTGCTAATGTAAATGGTAATGTGTTTTTAATTTCAAATTCCACTTGTTGATTTCTGGTATACAGGAAAGTGATTGACTTTTGTACATTAACCTTGCGTGCTGCAATGTTGCTATAATCACTTCTTAGCTCCAGGAGTTTTTTGGTCAGTTTTTATAAACTTTGTACATGGATGGTCATTCATTTGCAAACAAAAACAGTTTTATTTCTTCCTTCACAATCTGTATACTATTTATTTATTTATTTATTTACTTATTTACTTATTTATTTTTGTCTTATTGCATTGGCTAGGGCTTCCAGCATGATGATGAAAAGGGGTGATGAGTCAGGCACAGTGGATCACTCCTGTCTGTAATTCCAGCACATAGGGAGGCCGAGGTGGGTAGATCACTTGAGGTCAAGAGTTCAAGACCAGTGTGGCCAACATGGTGAAATCCTGCCTCTACTAAAAATACAAAAACTAGCCAGGCATGGTGGCACATGTCTGTAATCCCCGCTACTCAGTAAAATTGCTTAAACCTGGGAGGAAAAGGTTGCAGTGAGCCAAGATCACACCACTGCATTCCAGCCTGGGTGACAGAGTGAGACTCCATCTCAAAAAACAAAAAATAAATAAAGAAAAAAGAAAAGGAATGGTGAGAAAGAACAAAATTGTCTCACTTCTGGTATTAGTAAGAAAGCTTCTGGTCCCCCATCATTAATTAGTGTTAGCTGTAAGTTTTTTGTAGATGTTCATCATCAACTTGAGGAACCTTCCCTCTATTTCTACTTTGTTGTTTGTTTTTATTATGATGGGTATTGGACTTTGTCAAATGTTTTTTTCTGCGCTATTGATATAATTGTGTGATTTTTCTTCTTTAGTCTGTTCATGTGATAGATTGTCAATTAAATGTTTAATGTTAAGCCAGCCTTACATACTGGGAAAAATCTGACTTGGTCATGGTGCATAATTATTTGTATATATTGTTGGACTGGATTACCAGTATTTTGTTGAGTGGTTTTGCATATATGTTCATGAGAGATATTGGTATGTTATTTTATGTTCTTGTAATGCCTTTACAGTAATCTATGAGGTAATGCTGACCTCATAGAATGAGTTAGAAAATATTCTTTCTGATTCTATCCTCTGAAAATGATTACAAAGAATTAGTATAATGTTTTCTTAAATGTCTAGTAATACTCACCAGTGAACTTATATAAGCTTGATTCTTTCTGTTTTGGAAGGTTATTAATTATTGATTCAATTTTTTAAATAGGGATAGTCTAATTCAGATTATCAATTTCTTATTGTGTGAAGTTTGACAGATTGTACCTTCTAGAAATTCATTTAGGTTACCAAATTTGTGGTCAAAAGTTGTTCATAGTATTCCTTTATTATCCCTTCAATGTCCATGGGATCTGTAGTGATGTCTCCTCTATTATTTCTAGTTTAAAAAAAACTTTTAGATACAAGGTCTCCTCTGGTACCTAGGCTGGAGTGCAGTGGTGTGATCATAGCTCACTAACCTCGAACTCCTGGGCTTAGGCAATCCTCTTGCCTTGGCTTCCCAAAGTGCCAGGATGAGCCACAGGCATGAGCCACCACAGTGGAGCTCTCAATTCTGATACTAATAATTTGTGTCTTCTCTTTTTTTCCTTAGCCTGACTAGAGTAATCAACTTTATGTCTTTTAAAAGAACCAACTTTTTGGTTTTATCCATTTTCTTTTTTGATTCTCTGTTTTTGATTCGATTAATATCTACTTTAATTTTTTATTATTTCTTTTCCTCAGCTTACTTTGAATTTAATTACTTTTCTTTTTTGTAGTCTCCTAAAATAGAAGCTTATATTATTGATTTTAGATCTTTCTTCTTTTCTATTACAGCACTCAATGCTATAAATTTCCCTCTAAGCATTGCTTTCACTGTATCCTACAATATTTCAACTCTATTGTTATTTAGCTCAAAAGAAGTTCTTAATTTCTGTTGGGATTTCTCTTTGACCTATGTGTTATTCAGAAGTGTTCTGTGTGATCTCCAAATATTTGGGAGTTTTTCAGCTATCTTTCTATTATTCATTTCTAGTTTAATTCTATTGTGGCCTGAGAGTATATATTGTATGATTTATATTCTTGTAAATGTGTTAAGGTGTGTTTTATGGTGCAGAATGCGGTTTATCTTGCTATATGTTCCTTAAAAAATAATGTATGTTCTGCTGTTATTGGATAAAGTAGTCTATAGATGTCAGTTACATCTAGTTGATTAATGGTGCTGTTGAGTTCAGCTATGTCCTAAATGATTTTCTGTCTGCTGTATCTGTCTATTTCTGACACAGGGCTGTTGAAGTCTCCAACCATAATAATGAATTAATCTATTTTTCTTTGCAGTTTTATCAATTTTGTCTCATATATATTGATGCTCCATCGTTTGGCACATACACGTTAAGAATTGTTATATCTTCTTGGAGAATTTCCAACCTTTCCATCATATGTAACATTTCCCTTTATTCCTGATAATTTTTCTTGCTCAGAAGTTTCCCCTGTTGGAAATTAACAGAACTACTCTGGCTTTATTTGATTAGTGTTAGCATGCTTTCTCTTTCTCTATTCTTATGCTTCTAATCTATACTTGACTTTATTTTTAAAGTGGGGTTCTTATAGAAAACTTATACTTGGTAGGGTGGTACTGGTTTGATCCATTCTGACAATCTCTATGTTTCAATTGATGTATTTAGACCATTGATACTTTTTTTTTTATTATCATCCCTGTGATTACCCAGGGAGCTGCTTAAATTGATTATTGATATAGTCAAATTAATAATTAATATCTACCCTGTTTGTTACTGTTTTCTATTTTTCATTGCCCTTACTTTCTGCTCCTATCTTTTTGCTCCTTTTTCTGTTATTTTAGGTTTTAATTGAGTATTTTATATCATTCTATTTTCTCATCCCTGTGATTACCCAGAGAGCTGCTTAAATTGATTATTGATATAGTCAAATGAATAATTAATATCTACCCTGTTTGTTACTGTTTTCTATTTTTCATTGCCCTTACTTTCTGCTCCTATTTTTTTGCTCCTTTTTCTGTTATTTTAGGTTTTAACTGAGTATTTTATATCATTCTATTTTCTCTCCCTTCTCAGTAATATGAATTATCTTTCTTTTTGACTTTTTAGTGGCTGCCCTGAAGGTTGCAATGTACATTTACAACCAGTCCAATTCTCCTTTCAAAAAACACAATACTGTTTCATGGCTAATGCAAGTACCTAATAATAAGTCACTCCTAATTTCTTTCTCTCATTCTTTGTATCTTTACTCTTATTCATTTCACTTGCACATAAGCTGTAATATTTCAATACATTATTGCTATTATTATTTCAAAAAAATGTTATCTATTATATCAATTTAAAATAAGAAGAATAGGCCAGGAGCAGTGGCTCACTCATGTAATCCCAGCACTTTGGGAGACCGATGGATTGCTTGAGCTCAGGAATTCAAGACCAGCCTGGGCAACATAGCGAAACCCTGTCTCTACTAAAAACACACACACACAAAAAAAATTGCTGGGCATGGTGGCATGGGCCTGTGGTCACAGCTACTCAAGAGGCTGAGGTGAGAGGATTGCTTGAGCCCGGGAGGCAGAGGTTGCAGTGAACCGAAGTCAAGCTACTGCACTCCAGCCTAGGTGACAGAGTGAGACCCTGTCTCAAAAAAACGAAAAAGAAATATTTTTATTTATCTTCACTTATTTCTTCTCTAATGCTCTTTGTATCTTTAGTATGTAGATTCAAGTTTCTAACCCGTATCATTTTTCTTATCTCAATAACTTCTTTTAACATTTCTCACAAAGCAGATCTACTGGCCACAGAATGCCTCAATTTTCATTTGTCTGAGAAAACCTTATTTCTCCTTCACTTTTGAAAGACAATTTTTTAGGGTACAGAATTCTAGGTTGTGGGTTGTTTTCTCTCAATGTGAAATATTTCATTCCACTCTTCTCCTTTGTAGGGTAACTGAGAAGAAGTCAGATGTAATTCTTATCATTAGTACTTAAAAGATTGCTTCTGTTCCTTTCTCTCTTCTCCTTCTATTCTTTCCTTCTCTGTATATTACACCTTTTATAGTTGCTCCATGTTTCTTAGATATTATTATGTTTTGGTTTTGTTCAGTGTTTTTTTCTTTGATTCTCAGTTTTAGAAGTCTTTATTTATATATCTGCAATCACAGGGATTCTTTCCTCTGCCATGTCCAGTCTACTAATGAGCCCTTACAGGCATTCTTGACTTCTGTTCCAGTGTTTTTGATCTCTAGCATTTCTCTGATTATTTCTTGGAATTGCCATCTGTCTACTTACATTACCAAACTATTATTGTGTGTTGTCTTAGCATAGTAACTGCAGTTGTTTTAAATTCATAGGTATTGTAATTTCAACATCTTTACCATATTTGACATTGATTCTGAAGCTTGCTCTGTCTTTTCAAGCTATGTTTTTGTCTTTTAGTATGACTTCTAATTTTTTGTTGAAAGCCAGGCATGATGTACTGAGTGAAAGAAACTCAATAAATTGTAATGTGAAGATAAGAGGTCAGGGGAGGTGAAGCATTCTATAGACCTATAGCAGGTCTCAGTCTTTTAGTGAGCCTGTGCCTATGAACGGTGACTTTCACGAGTGCTTTTCATTCTGCTCTTTTCCTGTCCTTAAGTGGAACAAGATCACTGGAGGGAGCTGGAATTGGGTATTTCCCTTCTCCAATGTAGAAGCTAAAGAGAGGGCTGGAGTTGGGTATTTTTCTTCCCCCGTATGGAAGGCTAGAGCCAGTGAAATTTGGGTATTTTCCTTCTTCTAGTTCAGTTAGGCTCTGACAAAAATCCCAATAGTTTAGGCTCTAATATTATAAAATAGTTTCTCTTGAGTATAGGCCTTGTTAAGAACACTATACTCTGATGGAGCTGAGGGGGAGTTTTCTCTGATATTCACTGTGAGAACCTCGTAGAGCTCCAGGAAGCAAAACTCACAAAAGTGTGGGAGTCTTCCAGAATTTTTTCTTTGCAGACTTATCTGCACTGAACCTCCAGCAATTCATCAATTACAGTTCAGGTTTTCCTACCCAGTTACTGTTTTCATGGAGGTTTCTGCCTGTGCATTTCTGCTCCAGTAAGTTGTTCTTGTATGGTCTGTCTTTCAAATTTTTTAAGTAGGGTTTTGACCTGTCACCTCACTTCTCTGACAGTTCTGAGAGTGTTGATTTTTCGGTTTGCTTAGATTTTTACTTGTTTTTAGGATGAAGTGACTATTTCCAAGCTCCTTCCTGACATGCCAGATCAGAAACTGAAAGTCCTAAGCCTCATATTCTGTGGGTGGGTGTGTTCACATCCTGCCTGCTCCAGTGCACCCACCTCACACTCTCTTTCCCTTCCTTGTCCCCTTGTGAGATTTCTAGGTCCAATACAAAGACTGTGTTCTACTCGTTCAACTACTTTGGCTCATCTGAGTATTATAATAAACAATCACAAAAAAAAATGAAGTAAAAGAAAAATCCATCAAAGAATTGAGATATTTGAGAGATAGAAAGGAGATCAGTGTTTTATAAAACTTAGAAATAGATTTTTTAAGTGTTTCTTCATTGACTTATGTGAAAGGACTTTTCTTAATTTAACAAATTATATGCTTTTGTTTATAGCCTCAAAACTATCTTGTGTAGCTAAGAATGGGTAAATAATCAGGCTTTACTAAAGGACTAAAGTAAAGATCTTCTATAAGTAGCATTTCTGCTACTCAAGGAAGAGATAAACTTCATGGCATAACCTTGCCAATGTATGTTAAGAATAACCCTGACACAAGACAGCAAAGCTCTTTTTTCAGCCAACATGCCATGAAAGAAAGAAGACAAGGGGTGATCTCCACTCTCTAAGTGAACCACTAAACCCACCAAAGAAGAAACGAGGGAAATAGAAAGAGGACCCTTGCCTGAGATAATGGATCTACATGTATGAGTAGTAGAACCCTGCTCAAAGTACAAGGAAGGGGAAAAAAAGTTAGTTTATTTGGAATTTTGGACATTAAGAGTCTTTATTGTTCATTATCTTTTAACTTACATGAATGGCTTATTGCTTCAATTAATAAATATTTCATTTCTTTTCAACATATTCATGAAACTTAAATCTGAAATGAACAGTGCAACATGTGAATGTTTAGAACATTATAAAATTAAACACAAAATCTGTCTGGTGATCTTCCCAGCATCTTAGGAAAAAAGTTGACAAAATTTCAAGCAGCAGAAGGGGGCAGTAAAACTCAACAGAATGCTCTGGAAGATTTTTAAGATTCTTCCTTATTTTCTCTTCATGTAGAGTATTTCCCAACAAATTTCAGACACTAATAGAAATTTTGTACAACAGATCCATATATTTGCCTAAAATAGACCAGAAACATTGAATATATGCAAACATGAGAGCTATAAGTTTTACGTAATCAAACCTTTTTTTATGGTACACAGTAGTCACAGTACTTTTCCATATAAAACAGGTTTAGTTGTCTTAATTTAGTTTGGCACATTTAACACACTCCCATGACCAGCATCCCAAATGTACCTATCCATTTTATTTTATTGTCTCAGAATTGTAAAAATTATTTAATAAATTATGTAATTTTTTTCCTTATGCTCAGATTTGCACTTCTTTCTAAAACTCTGCCCATCCTTAAAGTCTCAGATTCTCCTTGAACTTTTTTTTTTTTTTTTTACTTTCCAGGTACATGGAACTCTCTTCACTCTATCCTGCTGTATAATTGACAGAATTTCCACTATGAGATAGATGGAGTTCAATTCCTTTGAGTTTAAAATAATCTAAATATGATTATTCCTTATGCCCTGTTTTTCCCTCACTTTTGTATTCAAAATCTCTTTTCAGACAACAGAACATACTTCTATACATAATAGGTATACAATTAACATCTGATAAGGAAGATAATGATGATGATCACTTCAAAATGAATTCAGGATTGTAATGTAAAATTTTAGTACACTCTCACACTCTGGATTCTAACATGGCTTCTAACCCAAACTAACATTAGTAGCTCTAACTATAAACTTCAAATTTCAGTAGATGCAACCTACTCCTTTAAAATGAAACAGAAAATTGAAATTATTAAATTATCAAAAAGAAAATTATCTACGCTCTTAGTTGAAATTTCATGTAAGATTCCATGCAATAAATGGGAGTGCCATAAATGGAATGATTAAATATGACTACAGCAGGAGAAAGGCTTCCTAGATGAGATGGAATTTTAGTCATTTGTGTCTCATGTAGAATCAGATGTGTACATTAAGCAAAACGTTTAAAAAAAAAAAACTCCAAGTGAGTCTCTTATTTATTTTTTTCTTATAAGACTTCTACAAATTGAGGTACCTGGTGTAGTTTTATTTCAGGTTTTATGCTGTCCTTTTCCTGTAATGCTAAGGACTGAAGACATAACTGAAGTTTCTATTTTCCACTTCTTTTCTGGTGTATGTACATATATATATATACACACACATATACATATATATATTTTTTAGTATCTCACCCTCACATACTCCTCCCTGAGCACTACCCATGATAGATGTTAAACAAAAGCAAAGATGAAATTCCAACTGTCAAAATCTCCCTTCCATCTAATTAATTCCTCATCCAACTATGTTCCGAAACGAGAATAGGAAATTAGCCCCAATAAGCCCAGACAACTGAAAAGTAAATGCTATGTTGTACTTTGATCCATGGTCACAACTCATAATCTTGGAAAAGTGGACAGAAAAGACAAAAGAGTGAACTTTAAAACTCGAATTTATTTTACCGGTGTCTCCTATGAAGGGCTAGCAACCAAAATAATCCACGCATCAGGGAGAGAAATGCTTGAAGGCAGACGTTTTGGACATTTAGCGTCCCTGCAAATTCTGCCCATCGCCGCTTCCTTTGTCCATCAGAAGGCAGGAAACTTTATATCAGTGACCCGTGGAGCTCACATTAACTACTTACAGGGTAACTGCTTAGGAGCAGTATTATGAGGAGAATTTACCTTCCCCCGCTTTCCAAGAAACAGGTGGGGGTGAAGGTACGGAGAACAGTATTTCTTCTGTTAAAAGCAACTTAGCTACAAAGATAAATTACAGCTATGTACACTGAGGGTAGCTATTTCATTCCACAAAATAGAGTTTTTTAAAAAGCTATGTATGTATGTGCTGCATATAGAGCAGATATACAGCCTATTAAGCGTCGTCACTAAAACATAAAACACGCCAGCCTTTCTTAACCTTACTCGCCCCAGTCTGTCCCGACGTGACTTCCTCGACCCCCTAAAGACGTACAGACCAGACATGTCGGCGGCGGCGGGAGAGGGGATTCCCTGCGCCCCCGGACCTCAGGGCCGCTCAGATTCCTGGAGAGGAAGCCAAGTGTCCTTCTCCCCTCCCCCGGTATCCCATCCAAGGCGATCAGTCCAGGACTGGCTCTCGGAAGCGCTCGGGCAAAGACTGGGAGGAAGAAAAGACATCTGGCGGAAACCTGTGCGCCTGGGGCGGTGGAACTCGGGGAGGAGAGGGAGGGATTAGACAGGAGAGTGGGGACTACCCGCTCTGCTCCCACATTGGGGCAGCTTCCTGGGTTTCCGATTTTCTCATTTGCGTGGGTAAAAAACCCTGCCCCCACCGGGCTTACGCAATTTTTTTAAGGGGAGAGGAGGGAAAAATTTGTGGGGGGTACGAAAAGGCGGAAAGAAACAGTCATTTCGTCACATGGGCTTGGTTTTCAGGCTTATAAAAAGGAAGGTTCTCTTGGTTAGCGACCAGTTGTCAAACGACTTGCAGTGAGCGTCAGGAGCACGCCCAGGAACTCCTCAGCAGCGCCTCCTTCAGCTCCACAGCCAGACGCCCTCAGACAGCAAAGCCTACGCCCGCGCCGCTCCCGGCCCGCCGCTGCGATGCTAGCCCGCGCCCTGCTGCTCTGCGCGGTCCTGGCGCTCAGCCATGCAGGTGAGTACCTGGCGCCGCGCACCGGGGACTCCGGTTCCACGCACCCGGGCAGAGTTTCCGCTCTGACCTCCTGGGTCTATCCCAGTACTCCGACTTCTCTCCGAATAGAGAAGCTACGTGACTTGGGAAAGAGCTTGGACCGCTAGAGTCCGAAAGAACTCCGTGGATATTCCAGCTTTCCCACAAGCCCTGATCATTATGAGCCAGTTACTTAACCGATCTGAGACACTCTCACCTCCTAAATAGGGATAGATGATACTAATTTGCAGGTTGTCATTATGATACGACAGGATCTGATCAATATATGTGAACTGTTTATATTTGGAACCTCTTTTTATTGAGTGGAAGAAGTTGTTCTAAATACTCTAGCCAGTTCTTTCCTGCCCCCAGGAAAGCCCGGATTATGTTTTAAGATAAGCAAAATGTCTTAAAAGTAAGCTGTTTTACTTTGAATTTTTCTCTAAATGTTGATTAGTGTACTAGATCCATTTTAATTTGGAAGGTGAAGTGCTACTTATTTGAACTTCTTAAAAATCCTAATTTTAACATCTAAAGAGTTAACTAAGAAAAGCTTAGTAACACGATGTGCCAAGTTGAATATGCTGTTATCCTTATTTAGAATAGAAAATTGGTATTTCTACGTTTTATCCATTCTAAGGCTGGTTAAAAAATTGTATTTCCATGACTACCTATATATTTCTTGAATTTATTATTGTAAAGTTGATTCATAGTAAAACAATTAAATGTTTAAATTAAGATTAAGACGCTAGAGAATGATTTATTTGTTGTCCTTTAATTGTAGCAAATCCTTGCTGTTCCCACCCATGTCAAAACCGAGGTGTATGTATGAGTGTGGGATTTGACCAGTATAAGTGCGATTGTACCCGGACAGGATTCTATGGTGAAAACTGCTCAACACGTAAGTTTGTCCTTTGGTTGCCTCATTAGGAGTGGGGCTGGATAGTTATCATTGTATAGATTTGTGTCTTATTATGAGTCCCATTAATTTCTCCCTCCCTTTCTTCGTCTTCTTGCAGCGGAATTTCTGACAAGAATAAAATTACTTCTGAAACCCACTCCAAACACAGTGCACTACATACTTACCCACTTCAAGGGATTTTGGAACGTTGTGAATAACATTCCCTTCCTTCGAAATGCAATTATGAGTTATGTGTTGACATGTAAGTACAAGTGTCTTTCTAAGGTTTTTAGCTTTCTCAAAGAAAAATATGCTTTATAATACTGTAAGCCTAATCTAAAAACATATTTCCAAGCCTATCAAAAAGACTTTAAGATACCTTTTAAGTTTGCCTTCCATCTTAATGGCCAAAAATAGTGACATTTAGTCCCATCCAGTTTATACAGTCTACTCACAACTCTGTATACCTCTTCTAACCTTTACTGTTTGGTCAGTTTGTGGAGGAGGCATGGTCCAGCTGTTTATTGAATGCCCATGGGCCACAGAATTGTTCTGAACATGTAGCATCCATTAAAACAAATTTGGATTTGGATCAGCAAGAAAATAACTTTCC
The DNA here is from genome assembly GCF_009828535.3 of Hylobates moloch. Lineage (NCBI taxonomy): Eukaryota > Metazoa > Chordata > Mammalia > Primates > Hylobatidae > Hylobates > Hylobates moloch. The sequence continues at coordinate 26,777,934 of NW_026652293.1, forward strand.
ATGATTCTAAAGTGGGTGCCATACTCAGCCATTCCTTTCATAGGCCTCTTGGATAGTGAGCAGATGGCTACCTGAAAAATCAATATTGCCAGATTATAATGTGCAGAGTATATGTATTTTATTAAAGATGTATTTCAAATGGCCGTTAGACTATAAAGTGTAGTTGTTTTAAAATCGATTATTTTTTATTTTTGGAGTTAAATTCAACCTCTAGTGCCACTTTCCACATTTTACAATAAAAATAATGGTTGATTTACTTAAAAAATGAGAATAAATAAAACATTTTTTTCTTTGAAAATTTCAGCCAGATCACATTTGATTGACAGTCCACCAACTTACAACGTTGACTATGGCTACAAAAGCTGGGAAGCCTTCTCTAACCTCTCCTATTATACCAGAGCCCTTCCTCCTGTGCCTGATGACTGCCCGACTCCCTTGGGTGTCAAAGGTGAGTAAGAAGAACCCATTAGAGATGTATTAACTATAAGAGGGGCTGCATTGCTGCCAAAAAAATCGACCTTAGACTACCATTTATTTATTAACAAAAGCAGTTTTTACTTTTATCATGGGTATCTATGGGTATTTTTAAAAGTATGAGTCTATGTAAACTATTATGTAAAAGCAAATGAGCATCTTGGTATAATGTCTTAATATTTTCAAAGTATTTCATTAGAAATGAAATAATTCTAATTAAAATAGATAAAATCATTCAGTAAGAAGTTGTTCCCCCATATCTTAGAACTGTTGTTTATATTACGATCCTATTCACAATTGTAATTCTCATATAAATGAAGAATTCCTGGTAGATTGACAGTCACCATCTCCTTTCTCGAATACATAGATGGATTCTTATCTTAGCTTTCTCATTTTTCAGGTAAAAAGCAGCTTCCTGATTCAAACGAAATTGTGGAAAAATTTCTTCTAAGAAGAAAGTTCATCCCTGATCCCCAGGGCACAAACGTGATGTTTGCATTCTTTGCCCAGCACTTCACACATCAGTTTTTCAAGACAGATCATAAGCGAGGGCCAGCTTTCACCAAAGGGCTGGGCCATGGGGTAAGATAGAGTTAATATCTTAGAGTTAGTAAAATTATACCAAGTCATAGTCAAGGGCTAACATTAAAGGAGATATACAGATAGATAGATCCAAATAACTTATCCACTTTTTTAAAAAAGAAGTCTTATCTATAAAAACCTTAAAGGAATTTTCCATTTACTTCCCTGGTCTAGTAAAATTATACACACACACAGACATGCACACACATATATAAACATTCACACACATACATATGTACAGGTATCATTATTTGTAATTTGACCCCTGTATTTTTTAGTTTAAAATGTTAGTACTGCAAAATGTTATGTCCTCAAAAACACATTGTACCCTGATTATGCTGCTTTCAATAATGTAAGGTGAGGTTTTTGCCGCATTATTACTTTTTGGATTTCAATAGCATAGCTTAAAGTTATTCGTAAGAATTTTTTATAAATAATACATTTTTATACTTTTTTAGAATTACCATATCGTCATAGTGAAGTATATAATATATATGATATAAGCTCAATATAGTATATTAATTCCATTAAACACAAAGACATATCAGTTTGTCGCTTTGGTGGATAAACAAATTAATTTAGCAATTTGTGGCTATAAAAAATGTATATTTTATTTAAAATTTTTAAAGAAAGCTAAATGATCAAATTATTTAATGATGAATTATATGATAGACACTTTATATAAGAAAAACTTCAACAGCAACAAATTAAAATTTTTTCATCGTTTTCTAGGTGGATTTAAATCATATTTACGGTGAAACTCTGGATAGACAGCATAAACTGCGCCTTTTCAAGGATGGAAAAATGAAATATCAGGTATGCCTCCTGTGACTATTAAGACTTAGTTACTACTTACCGTTTACACCCATATTTTAAAATCCCTAAAAATGTGTTCCTTAACTTTTTAGCTAATGTTTATTTATTATCGTTATTTTTTAGATAATTGATGGAGAGATGTATCCTCCCACAGTCAAAGACACTCAGGCAGAGATGATCTACCCTCCTCAAGTCCCTGAGCATCTACGGTTTGCTGTGGGGCAGGAGGTCTTTGGTCTGGTGCCTGGTCTGATGATGTATGCCACAATCTGGCTGCGGGAACACAACAGAGTATGCGATGTGCTTAAACAGGAGCATCCTGAATGGGGTGATGAGCAGTTGTTCCAGACAAGCAGGCTAATACTGATAGGTAAACAAGAAAATGATTTATATAAAACCCTCTTCCCCAGAGAAAAGTAATGTGCTATCTTTGTTATGTTTTGAGTAACTGATAAGATGTGGTAAATGAAAACTCACACATTCTATATTCATTAAATATGTAAGCATGACTGATCATATAGCTATCTTTTGATACTGACAGGGAAGAAAACAGAAATGAACGAATAGCAAATTTTAAAAATTGCATTCCAATTGCTTGAAAGCTTGTGATCAGAAGCAATAAATGTTTTTATTATTTATTTTGTGCAAATAGGAGAGACTATTAAGATTGTGATTGAAGATTATGTGCAGCACTTGAGTGGCTATCACTTCAAACTGAAATTTGACCCAGAACTACTTTTCAACAAACAATTCCAGTACCAAAATCGTATTGCTGCTGAGTTTAACACCCTCTATCACTGGCATCCCCTTCTGCCTGACACCTTTCAAATTCATGACCAGAACTACAACTATCAACAGTTTATCTACAACAACTCTATATTGCTGGAACATGGAATTACCCAGTTTGTTGAATCATTCACCAGGCAAATTGCTGGCAGGGTAAGCATTATTATTGAAAACCAAAACAAAGGACTAGTCAGTAACTTTGGAATTTCTGCCAAGGAAATTATTTTTCTTAAACTTACTAAAACAGTAGTTAGTTATATTGCTAGTAAAATTATTTTATTGATATAAGAAGCCTAACTTTGCTTGAAAAGTCTAAACTTTTAGTCTAGTCTACAGTTGTCAAACAAATAGCCAATTGTACCCCTACCTTAAAAATATTTTCAAAAAGTATCTATAATCTTATAGGAATAAATATTTTAGGCTTGAATACTAGTTTTATTTTTGAAATTTAAAAAGGCAAATTAGTTCTAGACTGGTGTCCCATTGAACTTTAAGCAGAGCTCCTGATGAAATGCATGTAAGCATCTTTCCAGCAAATAAAAATTGTCTCCGCTGGGAGTTTCAGTTTTACCTGATTTGTACCTAAGACAAGCTGAATACAAACAGTAAATATGCCTCAAATTCTTGTTTTACAACTAATTTTACTTTCCACAGGTTGCTGGTGGTAGGAATGTTCCACCTGCAGTACAAAAGGTATCACAGGCTTCCATTGACCAGAGCAGGCAGATGAAATACCAGTCTTTTAATGAGTACCGCAAACGCTTTATGCTGAAGCCCTATGAATCATTTGAAGAACTTACAGGTAAGAAACAATTTCTAAACTTCTTCGTTTTTCGTTGTTTGTTTGTTTTTGTTGTTTTTGGTTTTCTTTTTGAGATGGAGCCGCACTCTGTCACCCAGGCTAGAGTGCAGTGGCGCCATCTCGGCTCACTGCAACCTCCGCCTCCTGGGTTCAAGCAATTCTACTGTCTCAGCTTCCTGAGTAGCTGGGGCTACAGGCGCATGCCACACACCTGGATAATTTTTTGTATTTTTAGTATAGACGGGTTTCACCGTGTTAGCCAGACTGGTCTCAAACTCCTGACCTAGTGATCCGCCCGCCTCGGCCTCCCAAAGTGCTGGGATTACAGGTGTGAGCCACCACGCCTGGCCCCTAAACTTCTTAAAAGAATCAGGGGTCAAAGGGAAACAGAGAAGTTGGCAGCAAATTGAGCGAAAGAATCAAACTGTTTTTTATGTTGTGAAGTTTGACATTGGTGGTATCTCTGTCTTCATCGCCTTCGCAGGAGAAAAGGAAATGTCTGCAGAGTTGGAAGCACTCTATGGTGACATCGATGCTGTGGAGCTGTATCCTGCCCTTCTGGTAGAAAAGCCTCGTCCAGATGCCATCTTTGGTGAGACCATGGTAGAAGTTGGAGCACCATTCTCCTTGAAAGGACTTATGGGTAATGTTATATGTTCTCCTGACTACTGGAAGCCAAGCACTTTTGGTGGAGAAGTGGGTTTTCAAATCATCAACACTGCCTCAATTCAGTCTCTCATCTGCAATAACGTGAAGGGCTGTCCCTTTGCGTCATTCAGTGTTCCAGATCCAGAGCTCATCAAGACAGTCACCATCAATGCAAGTTCTTCCCGCTCCAGACTAGATGATATCAATCCCACAGTACTACTGAAAGAACGTTCGACTGAACTGTAGAAGTCTAATGATCATATTTATTTATTTATATGAACCATGTCTATTAATTTAATTATTTAATAATATTTATATTAAACTCCTATGTTACTTAACATCTTCTGTAACAGAAGTCAGTACTCCTGTTGCGGAGAAAGGAGTCATACTTGTGAAGACTTTTATGTCACTACTCTAAAGATTTTGCTGTTGCTGTTAAGTTTGGAAAACAGTTTTTATTCTCTCATAAACCAGAGAGAAATGAGTTTTGACGTCTTTTTACTTGAATTTCAACTTATAAGAACAAAAGTAAAGATGTTTGAATACTTAAACGCTGCCACAAGATGGCAAAATGCTGAAAGCTTTTACACTGTCGATGTTTCCAATGCATCTTCCATGATGCGTTAGAAGTAACTAATGTTTGAAATTTTAAAGTACTTTTGGACATTTTTCCATCATCAAACTAACAAAAACAGGTACCAGTGCATTACTAAATTAATATTTAAATTAGACATTACCAGTAATTTCATGTCTACTTTTTAAAGTCAGCAATGAAACAGTAATTTGAAATTTCTAAATTCATAGGGTAGAATCACCTGTAAAAGCTTGTTTTATTTCTTAAAGTTATTAAACTTGTACATATACCAAAAAGAAGCTGTCTTGGATTTAAATCTGTAAAATCAGTAGAAATTTTACTACAATTGCTTGTTAAAATATTGTATAAGTGATGTTCCTTCTTCACCAAGAGTATAAACCTTTTTAATGTGACTGTTACGACTTCCTTTTAAATCAAAATGCCAAATTTATTAAGGTGGTGGAGCCACTGCAGTGTTATCTTAAAATAAGAATATTTTGTTGAGATATTCCAGAATTTGTTTATATGGCTGGTAACATGTAAAATCTATAGCAGCGAAAGAGTCTACCTTTAAAATAAGCAATAACAAAGAAGAAAACCAAATTATAGTTCAAATTTAGGTTGAAACTTTTGAAGGAAACTTTTTTTTTATCCGTGTGCACTGCAGGCCTGGTACTCAGATTTTGCCGTGAGGTTAATGAAGTACCAAGCTGTGCTTGAATAACGATATGTTTTCTCAGATTTTCTGTTGCACAGTTTAATTTAGCAGTCCATATCACATTGCAAAAGGTAGCAATGACCTCATAAAATACCTCTTCAAAATGCTTAAATTCATTTCACACATTAATTTTATCTCAGTCTTGAAGCCAATTCAGTAGGTGCATTGGAATCAAGCCTGGCTATCTGCATGCTGTTCCTTTTCTTTTCTTCTTTTAGCCATTTTGCTAAAAAGAGACACTGTCTTCTCATCACTTCATTTCTCCTATTTTGTTTTACTAGTTTTAAGATCAGAGTTCACTTTCTTTGGACTCTGTCTATATTTTCTTACCTGAACTTTTGCAAGTTTTCAGGAAAATCTCAGCTCAGGACTGCTATTTAGCTCCTCTTAAGCAGATTAAAATAAAAAAAGGCCCTTTTAAAAATAGTATACACTTATTTTAAGTGAAAAGCAGAGAATTTTATTTATAGCTAATTTTAGCTATCTGTAACCAAGATGCCTGCAAAGAGGCTAGTGCCTCAGAGAGAACTGTACGGGGTTTGTGACTGGAAAAAAGTTACATTCCCATTCTAATTAATGCCCTTTCTTATTTAAAAACAAAACCAAACGATATCTAAGTAGTTCTCAGCAATAATAATAATGATGATAATACTTCTTTTCTACATCTCATTGTCACTGACATTTAATGGTACTGTATATTACTTAATTTATTGAAGATTATTATTTATGTCTTATTAGGACACTATGGTTATAAACTGTGTTTAAGCCTACAATCATTGATTTTTTTTTGTTATGTCACAATCAGTATATTTTCTTTGGGGTTACCTCTCTGAATATTATGTAAACAATCCAAAGAAATGATTGTATTAAGATTTGTGAATAAATTTTTAGAAATCTGATTGGTATATTGAGATATTTAAGGTTAAATGTTTGTCCTTAGGATAGGCCTATGTGCTAGCCCAGAAAGAATATTGTCTCATTAGCCTGAATGTGCCATAAGACTGACCTTTAAAAATGTTTTGAGGGACATGTGGATGCTTCATTAATTTGTTCAGCCACAATTTATTGAGAAAATATTCTGTGTCAAGCACTGTGGGTTTTAATATTTTTAAATCAAACGCTGATTACAGATAATAGTATTTATATAAATGAAAAAATTTTTCTTTTAGGAAGAGGGAGAAAATGAAATAAATATCATTAAAGATAAATAACTCAGGAGAATCTTCTTTACAATTTTATGTTTAGAAGGTTTAAGGTTAAGAAAGAAATAGTCAATATGCTTGTGTAAAACATTGTTCACTGATTTAAAAAAAAAAACTGGATTTGTTATTAACATTGATCTGCTGACAAAACCTGGGAATTTGGGTTGTGTATGTGAATGTTTCAATGCCTCAGACAAATGTGTATTTAACTTATGTAAAAGATAAGTCTGGAAACAAATGTCTGTTTATTTTTGTACTATTTAAAAATTGACAGATCTTTTCTGAAAATAAACTTTGATTGTTTCTATATATCTTTGTCATATGACATAAGATTTATCTGAAGCATTATTCTTAAACTATTATCTTGCATTCTCCTACCTATTCAAAACTAGGGCTGGCCCTTCATGAAACCGTTTTGCCCTCAGTTATATAGAGGCTTCCTAGAGTCACTATTTACATCTCATAATCCTTATTCACTGTGACACTGTGTTGGAAAATGTCTAGTTTGTGTATCTTTACAGAAGATGGCAAACAAGCTTATTTTCATTGCCTAGTCTAGAAGAAGAAGAAGAAAATACACAATAAGGCAAAGAATAAGACAAATATTATGAAGGAGGCACAGAATAAAGAAGTTCAAAGCAGAGGAAATTATACAAAGTTGGGCAAATCATTGATACAAAAGCTCATAGGCTTTTGTTGTACCTCCATCTTTGACATCTTGGTAATTTCAATATCTACATGGACCACATATTTAGCATCTTGCCTGGCCTCTCCTCTTTGGTCTTCTCCATTCCAGGGATGCCCTCTTCCACCATATTTCCCGAAATCATACATATCTTGATATCATTATGATTAATTACAGTACCACTTCCAAAATCTTGATTCCAAGCATCTTCCAGCTCACCTATTTTATTGCTTACACTCTAACATCTAACTCTCAGTCTCACTGAACCTACCGATCCACCAACCTCATCACTTCACTATTTATCACATCTTTTATCTTTCCATTTACTTCTGTATGCATCTAGCTCAGATTCTATTGTTCATCATTCTAATCACTCCCCTCCGCTCTGTATACTCTCCCTGTACTGTGCTGAATTGGCACAAGTTGATTAAATCCAGCCATTCTCCTAATCTGTTTTTTATGTGGCTTCTCAGTAGCATTCAACACAGATAGCTATAATCTCTTTACTGAAAGTACCCCTGCCCCCACCTTGGCTTCATGGTTTGATACTTTCCTGGTCTTTCTCTACCTTTCTCAGAGTGCTATTACTCAGTCTTCTCTTTTTTTTTTTTTTAAGCTCTTTCTCTTCTACTGTATCTATAAGTTGAAGTAACTTGATATCTTCTCTGTCTGCATTCTTCCACATTAATCAAATTTAAGCTCATTATTTGGAATAGTAAGCACTCACAAATAAGCACTCCAGGACCAACGTCTAATTGACAACATCTCCAAATTGTCAATTGACAACCTCTCCAAATTGTCAATTGACAACCTCTCCAAATTGTCAGTTGACAACCTCTCCACTCAAAGTCATCAGTTTAATTGCTTCTTTTACATTCTTCCCTCCCAGCACCATATATCCCAAATAATAATTGTCCAACGTTAAAGACACCACCATACTCTTCCCTTCACTTGCATAGCCAATCCAACAGCAATCCTGTTGACTACAACCCACAAATAAATCCTAAATCTGTCACCTTTTTCCAACTTCACAACCTAGCAGTGTAATAGTCTATTAATTGGTGTTCTCTTGTCTATTCTTTCCTCAGCCCAAACCATTCTCCTTATGGCAGTGGCAGCAATTTTATATATATATATATATATATATATATATATACACACATACATACACACACACACACACATACATGTATGTATATGTATATATGTATATGTATATATACACTTTATACTTTAAGTTGTGGGATACATGTGCAGAACGTGCAGGTTTGTTACGTAGGTATACATGCGCCATGGTCGTTTGCTGCACCCATCAACTTGTCATCTACATTAGTTATTTCTCCTAATGCTATCCCTCCCTAGCCCCCTACCCTTCGACAAGCCTCAGTGTATGATGTTCCCCTCCCTGTGTCCGTGTGGTCTCATTGTTCATCTCCCACTTATGAGTGAGAACATGCAGTGTTTGGTTTTCTGTTCCTGTGTTAGTTTGCTGAGAATGATGGTTTCCAGCTTCAACTATATCCCTGGAAAGGACATGAATTCATCCTTTTTAATGGCTGCATAGTATTCCATGGTATATATGTTCCACGTTTTCTTTATTCAGTCTATCATTGATGGGCATTTGGGTTGGTTCCAAGTCTTTGTTATTGTGAACAGTGCCACAGTGAATATATGTGTGCATGTGTCTTTATAGTAGAATGACGTATAATCGTTTGGGTATATACCCAGTAATGAGATTGCTGGGTCAAATGGTATTTCTGGTTCTAGATCTTTGAGGAATCTCCACACTATTTTCCACAATGGTTGAACTAATTCACAATCCCACCAACAGTGTAAAAGTGTTCTTATTTCTCCACATCCTTTCCAGCATCAGTTGTTTTCTGAATTTTTAATGATCGCCATTCTAACTGGCATGAGATGGTATCTCATTGTGGTTTTGATGTGCATTTCTCTAATGACCGGTGATGAGCTTTTTTTCATGTTTATTGGATGCACAAATGTCTTCTTTTGAGAAGTGTCTGTTTATATTCTTCACCCACTTTTTGATGGGAGTTTTTTTTTTCTTGTAAATTTCTTTGAGTTCTTTGTGGATTCTGGATATTAGCCCTTTGTCAGATGCATAGATTGCAAAAATTTTCTCCCATTCTGTAGGTTGCCTGTTCATTCTGATGGTAGTTTCTTTTACTGTGCAGAAGCTCTTTAGTTTAATTAGATCCCATTTGTCAATTTTGGCTTTTGTTGCCATTACTTTTGGTGTTTTAGTCTTGAAGTCTTTGCCCAATGTCTATGTCCTGAGTGGTATTGCCTAGGTTTTCTTCTAGGGTTTTTATGGTTTTAGGTCTTACATTTAAGTCTTTAATTCTTCAATGCAGAAAAGGCCTTCAATAAATACCCCTTCATGCTAAAAACTCTCAATAAACTAGGTATTGATGGAACATATCTCAAAATAATAAGAGCTATTTATGACAAACACACAGCCAATATCATACCTAATGGGCAAAAGCTGGAAGCATTCCCTTTGAAAATTGGCACAAGGGCACAAGACAAGGATGCCCTCTTTCACCACTCTTATTCAACATAGTATTGGAAGTTATGGCCAGGGCAATCAGGCAAGAGAAAGAAATAAAACATATTCAAATAGGAAGAGAAGAAGTCAAATTGTCTCTCTGCAGATGACATGATTGTGTATTTAGAAAACCCCATAATTTGAGCCCAAAGTCTCCTTAATCCAATAAGCAACTTCAGCAAATTCTCAGGATACAAAATCAATGTGCAGAAGTCAGAATCATTCCTATACACAAATAATAGACAAACAAAGAGCCAAATCATGAGTGAACTCCCATTCGCAATTACTACAAAGACAATAAAATACCTAGGAATCCAACTTACAAGGGATGTGAAGGACCTCTTCAAGGAGAACTACAAACCACTGCTCAACAAAATAAAAGAAGATACAAACAAATGGAAGAACATTCCATGCTCATGGATAGGAAGGATCAGTATCTTGAAAATGGCCATACTGCCCAAGTAATGTGTAGATTCAATGCTATCCATTGACTTTCCATTAAGCTACCATTGACTTTCTTCACAGAATTGGAAAAAACTACTTTAAATTTCATATGGAACCAAAAAAAAAGAGCCCGTATAGCCAAGACAATCCTAAGCAAAAAGAACAAAGCTGGAGGCATCATGCTACCTGACTTCAAACTATACTACAAGACTACAACAGTAACCAAAACAGCATAGTACTGGTACCAAAACAGATATATAGACCAATGAAACAGAACAGAGGCCCCAGAAATAATACCACACATCTACAACCATCTGATCTTTGACAATCCTGACAAAAACAAGCAATGGGGAAAGGATTCCCTATTTAATAAATGGTGTTGGGAAAACTGGCTAACCATATGCAGAAAACTGAAACTGGACCCCTTCTTTACACTTTATATAGGCAGTAATTATTTTTTAACATAAATCATATCATGCCTTTCCCATGTTTAAAATCTTCCAGTGGCTTCCTACTACACAATGGATAAATATAATCTTCTTATCCTACCCTATGAGGATCTCAATGTTCTATTCCCTGCCCATCTATCTGAGCTTATCTACTAAAATTCCACACTCTTATTCATTATGCTCCAGACACAATGGCTTTCTTGTGATTTCCTTAGTAGCTGTGATTCTCAGGTGTTGCCCTACTTTGAACATTTCTTATGCAGATTTTCACATCCTTCTCAACATTTAGATCTCAGCTCAAATTTCCCCTCTTTAGAAAGGGCTTCTCCAACCACCAAACTAAAGCAACTACTAAGGCTGTTTCATTTTCTTTATACCATTTATTTCTATCTGATATTATCTTATTTGTGTGTTCACTGTCCGTGTCCCCTTTCTGGAATTTTGTGTCTGTGAAAGCAAGGACCTTGCCTGTATTATTCACAGGTTCCAGAACAGTGCCTGGCATTTAAAAGGCATTCAAAAATATATGATTAATAAATAATAACAGACTTCATGAAAGAAGTAGAATATGTGGTGATTCTTGAAGAAAGAGTAAGATCTTAGAGAGCAGAGACATCCAAAATGAAAAAGTTTGGCAATTTATTCTTGAACTAAAAATCCACTTACTTATATGTAATGCCTTTCTGCTTATGTTATTAACAAAATGCTGCAAAATTATGAGCTCAAATTATTATCTAAAGTTCTGGAGGTTAGAAGTTAGAAATAGGTCTTATGAACTAAAATCAAGACGTCAGCAGAGCTGTGTTTCTTCCGAAAGCTCTAGAGGAATCTGTTCCTTGTCTTTTCCAGCTTCTAAAGGCTGCCTTGGCTCATAATTTATTTCTCCATGTTTAAAGCCAACAGGATAGCATCTTCCAAAGTCTCTAACTCGGATTGTTTTGCCTTCCCCTCTCATAATGACCCTTCTGATTACCCTGGGGCCCATGCAGATAATCTAGGAAATTCTCTCCTGCTCCAGACTCTTAATTTCTTCACATTTACAAAGTCCTTTCTGTCATGTAAGATAACATTCACAGGTTCTTGAGATTAAGGCATGGACATTTTGGGGGGCCATTATTTTATTTACCACACCACACAACCCAATTGTATTTGCACTCTTGACCAATTATCCAAGAATTGTACTCCTTGGCATTTACCCCCCCAAAATAAGAACCTATGTTCATGCAAAAACCTGTGCATGAAAGTTGTAGCACATTTATTCATGATAGCCAAAAACTGGAAACAACCCAAAGTCCATCAATAGGTGAATGATTAAACTAACTGTAGCAAGCTGTGGTATCTCTGTGGTTATCAACGAAATACTATATAGCAAAAGGAAAAAAGCCTACTGATACACACAGCACTGTGGATGGAACTCAAGGGAATTATGCGTAAATTATGCTGAGTAAAAAAAGCCAGTGTTAAAAAGTTCCACATGTAATTCCATTTATATAACATGCTTGATATAACAAAACTATAGAGGTGAAGAAAATATAGTGGTTGCAAGATTAGCAATTGGTGGGAGGATTAGAAGCTATAAAAGAGTAGTGTAAGGGAAATGTGTGCTGATTGAACAGTTCTTTACTTTGATTAAGGTAGTAGTTACACAAATCTATATATATGGCATAATTGCATAGAACTATACACACACAAAAGAAACATGTAAATGCATATATAAATTGTGAAATGTGAATATGTTCTGTGAATTGTACCAAGATCAGTTTCCTGGTTTTGATATTGTACTATAATTATGCAAGATGTCAACATTGGGGGAGGTATTATGAAGTCTGCATCTTTCCTCCTTATAGATTTCTTTGCAACTTTCTATGAATTTATAGATATTTCAAAATAAAAAGTTTTTTTTTAAGGAAAAGATGCAAGGTTCTTCTTGTTGATGGGAATAGGTTTGCAAGCCATTTTTGCACCACGTGATTTCCTTTATCCTCATCAAAACTGCCAGAATAGATTATCCCCAGAATGAATACTGAACCCAAGCTAGAAAAATAAAATTCCTTCTCTTAGGAGTTTGGCAATTAGGATGAAGAACTTAGTTCAGACTGACAGTTTTACAGTTGTCAATGATGACTATGCAATCTGATTGGTAAACCAAAATCTCTTTTCAGTAAATAGTATAGGTACTACTGAACATTCGCACGAATAGAAAGAACCTTAATTCTACCTCACAACACTCACGAGTTAATTCAAATGGTTCCTATATATACATATAACACCTAGAACTATAAAGCTCCTGGAAAAAAATATTGTATATCTTTATAAGCCTGAGGTAAGCAAAGAATTTTAGATAGGATTCAGAAGGTACTAATTATAAAAGAAAAAATTGATAAAATGGACTTCATAAAATTAATAAAATTGCTCATCAAAAGACTATATTAGGGGCTGAACACAGTGACATATGCCTGTAATCCCAGCACTTTGTGAGGCCAAGGCAGGCAGATCACTTGCAGTCAGGAGTTCAAAAACAGCCTGGCCAATATGGTGAAACTCTGTCTTTACTATAAATACAAAAATTAACCTGGCATGGTGGCAAGCACCTGTAATCCCAGCTACTTGGGAGGCTGAGACACGAGCATCGCTTGAACCTGGGAAGTGGAGGTTGCAGTGAGCCAAGATTGTGCCACTGCACTCCAGCCTGAGCAACAGATTGAGACCCTGTCAAAAAAAAAAAAAAAAAGACTGTATCAGGAAAGTAAATATACAAACCACAGACATACAGAAAATAATCGCAGTATACATATAAAACAAAGGATTTGAATATAGAATTTATAAATACCTTCTTCAACTCAATAGCAAAAAAGACAAACAATAAAAATAAAAGTCTTAAGCAGGAACTTCACAAAGGAAAACATGAGCGCTCAATAAGTAAATGAAAATGTGTTCAACATCATCAGTCACCAATAAAATGCAAATTAAAACAACAGTAAGATACTGCTACACACCCACTAGAGTCATTAAAGTTTAAAAGACCAACTGTGATAGTTAATTTTGTGTGCCAACTTCACTAGGCTTTGATATCTATTTGTTTGGTAAAACACTAGTCTAGATGTTGCTGTGAAGGTATTTTTTAATATATAATTAACATTTACATCAGTAGAGTTTGAGTAAAACTTATTTCTTTACATAATGTGATGAGCCTTGCCCAATCAGTTGAAGTCCTTAAAAGCAAAGAGTAAGGTTCCCCAAAGGAGAAGAAATTCTCCTTAAGATTGTGCTCTGGTTTAAATGATGGTGCCCTCTCCAAAATTCATGTTGAAACCTAATGCCCAATGCAACAAACAGTATTAAGAGGTGTGTTCTTTGGGAGGTGATTAAGTCATGAGGGCTCCATGCTCACAAATAGGATTAGCACTCTTACAAAAGGGCTTGTGGGAGTAGGTTCCCTTCTGCTCTTCTGCCATGTTAGGATGCAGCAAGAAGGCTCTCACAAGACACATAATCTGCCAGCAATTTGATTTTAGAATTATGAGCCTCTAGAATTGTGAGAAATAAATACCTGACGTTTATAAATTACCCAGGCTGTGGTATTTTGTTATAGCAGCTCATATGGACTAAGACTGACTGGAACATAAAAACCCTACCTGAAGGCCGAGTACAGTGCCTCACGCCTGTAATCCCAACACTTTGGGAGGCCAAGGCAGGTGGATCACGAGGTCAGGAGTTTGAGACCAGCCTGGCCAACATGGTGAAACCTCGTCTCTACTAAAAATATAAAAATTAGCCAGGTGTGATAGCAGGCACCTATAATCCAGCTACTTGGGAGGCTGAGGCAGGAGAATTGCTTGAACCCAGGTGGTGGAGGTGATCCCAGCAGTGAGCTGAGATCATGCTGCTACATTCCACCCTAGGTGACAGAGCAAGACTCTGTCAAAAAAAAAAAAAAAAATCCCTGCCTGAGTGTCCAGCCTGCTGCCCTACAGAATTCTGACTCAAAACTATGTTAACTCCTACCTGAGTTGTCAGCCTGCGGGTCTGCCCTACAGATTTCAGACAATCCAACACCCTACAATCCCATAATCCGATTCCCCTTAAAGTCACTCTTTTTATCTCTCTTTTTCTTCACACACACACACACAAACTCACATCTATACACATACACACACACACACACACACACACACACACATCCCATTGTCAAAATCCTGCACCAGGGTGGTACATTGGTTACAATTGATGAATCTACACTGATACAGCATAATTATCCAAAAGCCATAGTTTACATTAGAGTTCACTGTGGGAGTTGTACATTCTACATTATAACAGTGCACAAAGTGTTTTCACTTTCCTAAAAATCCTCTTTACTCTACCTCTCCAAGCTTCCCACTGCCACCCACCAGCTCCTGGCAACCACTGATCTTTTTATTAATACTATATCCACAGTTTTGCCTTTTCCAGTATATCAGACTCTAAAAATTACCATTAAAAAAAGTACATGGTGTGTGTGCATGCATGTGTATTACATATGAAAGTCAGTGAGTCTTCATTAATTTACGGAAATAGATGTCAGCAGTACTGAGAGTTCGGGTAGCAAAAGGTCTCCCCGGATGTTTTCTTAGCTTCAAGTAGTTAATTCAACTCTCTCAAACCATATGGTTTCCTGGATTCTATGAAGGAGAATGCAATATTTACAAAATATTGTAGGACTATGGAGTCAGAAGAAGAAATAAATTTTGGGATCAAGGGAGTTGTATATTGGCAGGATTGTTTTTATTATTTTCACTGCATGTTATGAAAGGAAAAAAAAATAGTCCTAGAATCTGCACTAATCACTGACACTGATCAGAAAATAGGACCCCCCATGAAGAGCCAGAATATGTTTATTTTTATTATAATTGTTTTTTTGGGTGTGGGGGGAGGAGGAAGGAGTGTGAATGGTTTAGGTAAAGGGTGGGAGTGGAAATGTTTATTAAAAAACATAAATAAATTTTGTTCTTAAGTAACTTCCTCTAAATGAATCTGACTAATCTTGCCAGTGTTTTCTTGGCTTCCAAGCAATCTTTATCACACCAGGAAGTAGGTCAGCCAGACCTGGGGCAAGACAAGACAATTGGTTGGTATGTAAATAGCTGAAAGCTTTCTCCTATAAATCAGTAGGGGATTTGTAAAATTTCTATACTTAAAATGTTGCTAGTCATATCTCAGAGGCTCTCCCCACCTTTTCATCTTCTTTCACCCTGAATTCACTGATACAATTATGTATGCACACAAATTAAGAGGTGGAAATATTCAGGAAAGTCAGTTTAATAAGAAAGTAGATATTTTTAACACTACAGAACATGTCTACTATGTAGATAAAGCTAAACAGAGGAGAAACACCGTTACATTAAATACAACATAACGACTCATTGTTAAAAATATGATTCCTCCTAGATTGATCCTAGGAGCTATCATTTATGAATAGAAAGTTTTAGTTACTGGAGAACATGATTGCATATGTCTCAGAATAAAGTAGCAACTCTTAGAGATGTGGTCTATAGACTCCCCAGTCCATACTATCCTTCAACAATCTATAATTAGACATTGAGAGTTTTGACACATGACTCAGAGTCTTGCACCTCTCCACAACTCTTGCCCACCTTTTAGAAGGTTTCAGGGGCTGTGTAGATAACCCATTCAATGGTCTATGATTTTCAGTTCTACTCCTTTCAGCCACCATCCACCCCTTTCCAAGTCCACCCTTATCATCATTCAGCACCATCCCATCTCCTAAAGTTTAACCCACAGTCTTTCACCGGACTCTTGGGTCAACAATTCTGTCCTATCTTAGCTAATGCCACATTACACTCTCCCTTCAGGTAGGCCTAGTCCCATATCCCTCTATTTTATTTTACTCAGCCAGTCTTCTTTTGAGTTTTCTTTCTTCTCCATCACATATCCTCATTGTCTAGTGATAATTATTCCTAATATTTTGAAAAATACGAACATTAAAATGTTCTAACTTGAATAGAAATCTTACTTTTTATATAGTTATAACTATATATAAAAACTACTACATATATTTATATATAAACTTTTTCTAGCTTTATTGAGATATAATTGACAAAAATTGTATATAATATGGTGAGCAATATGTTTTGATGTATGTATACATTGTGAAATGCTTGCCACAATCAAACTAATTAACATGTCTATCATCTCACATAGTTTTGTGTGTAGTGAGAACATTTAAAATCTACTCTTAGCAATGTTCAACTATACAGTACTTTATCATTAGCTATAATCACCATGCTGTACAATAGACTTACAGAATTTATTCATCCTAACTGAAACTTTTATTTCTCATGATTTTAAAATCTTGTTAAATACCACTCACTTTAAGGTCTACATTGTATTCTACTAATTTTATAGTTTTATGTTTCACAATTGGGTTTTAATCCATCAGGAGTTCACCTTTGTAAAAGTGGAATAGGAGTGAAAACCCGAGGAGCGCAGATCTGAGAAGCATCAGGGAGTGCCGCTGGCGTGGATTAGGCAGGTGAGCTAAGGAAATGAGACTTCCCTACTGTCTGCAGCCGTACACTACACACCCAGCCCTTACTCCCCCAGCAGGAAGCCATAGGCCTACTCTCAGGAGAAGGTACACTAGATGGGTTTTGGACTCCAAACAGCAGAGGAAAGGGTTAAAGAGCAGCAGGAAGGGGTAAAAGTATTTGTCAAAATAGAAGGAATAAGTGAATCTCTACATACTAAATATTAAGATTCCCAGATAATCCTCTTGTTCAGAACAAATATACACCCTCTAAACAAGAGATTGGAACCTTCTTTCCTCAAGACAATAGACTGCATTAGGGAGAAGTTTTCCAGATACAATGAAGTAGTGGTAAATACTATAAAGAAAATAGCTTTGGGAGGCCGAGACAGGTGGATCACCCGAGGCCAGGAGTTTGAGACCAGCCTAATCAACATGGAGAAACCCTGTCTCTACTAAAAATACAAAAAGTTAGCCAGGTGTGGTGGCACATGCCTGTAATCCCAGCTACTCGGGAGGCTGAGGCAGGAGAATCGCTTGAACCTGGGAGGTGGAGGTTGCGGTGAGCCGAGATCTCATTATTGTACTCCAGCCTGGGCAACAAGAGCAAAACTCCATCTCAAAAAGAAAAAGAAAACACCATATGAATTGGGGTACATTATTTTATTTGGAAAGGCCAGTGGTGGCCTCAATGATCAGGTGACATTTGAGAAGATACTTGAAACAAGTGAGAAAGCCATGAGGGTGATATGGTTTGGATCTGTGTCTCTGCCCAAATCTCATGTCAAATTGTAATTCCCAATGTTGGAAATGGGTCCTGGTGGGAGGTGATTGGACCTTGGGGGCGGTTTCTCATGAGTAGTTTAGCAACACCCCCCATAATGTTGTTCTCATGATAAAGTTATCATGAGATCTTGTTGTTTGAAAGTGTGTGGCACCTTGCATACACCTCCCTGTCTCTTCCACCTGCTCCAGCCATGTAAGACATGCCTGCTTCCCCTTTGCCTTTCATCACGATTGTAAGTTTCCTGTGGCATCTCCAGAAGCAGAAGCCACTATGCTTCCTGTATATAGCCAGCAGAACTGTGAGTCAATTAAACCTTTTTTCTTTATTAATTACTCAGTCTCAGGAATTTCTTTATAGCAGTGTGAGAATGGAGTAATACAGATGGTAACTGAGAAAAAGTTATATCAGAAAGAAGAAACAGAACTTTCAAACCTCCTGAAGTAGAAGTGCTTGGAATATTTGAGGAACAGCAAGGAGCCCAGTTGGTTGCAGTGGCATAAGCAAGAGGGAAACTAGCAGAAAATGAGGTCAAAGAAGAAGCCATATGCTGAATCATCTAAAACTTCATAGGCCATGGTGAATATTTTGGATTTATTCTAAAAGGGATGGAGATTCTCTGGAAGCTTTGAACAGAGGTGTGACAAGAACTGACTACATATTGAGAATCTGACTACCTTTTTGATTCTTACAAATTATTGCTTCTGGTATCTTCCTTGTCTTGTTTCTGCTATCTTCCTTGTCTTGTTTCTGCTGTCTTTGTAAAGAGAAGGATCTTAATGTTTGTTGATTTTTATGGTATAAGTTTGGGAGTAAAGAAAAACTAGTAGAAATCTTCAGTCCAGGTTGTGATCCATCCTCTCTTAATGCACAAATATGCCCAACATAGAAGATGATTGATTTTCTTTAGAAACTTTACTTACTGCTGAGGGAGTGATTCTACCCATTTACATGTCTTTGATTTTATTTTGAGAGAGCTACTATTAATATGCCTGATATAATTATAAACAAAAGTACATGCATTCCTCTTTCCACTCCTGCTCTGAGTTTTATTTCAAAGCTTTCCTGAGTTGACTGACAATGAAGAGTGCTATGCTCAAATAATTTTTTTTTATGATTGTGGACTGGCTTCCCCATGTGGAAAGAAAGATGATTGATGGAGTTTCCTGAAAATATACTTCCATCTCCAAGACCCAAAAGAGAAATCCTCTTCTCTAGTTTCAATAAAACTCCAAAAGGAAAGCTTCTGGTTGGCGTAGCTGGGACCACATGTTCATCCTTGGCTTAATTACTGTGGCTAAAGGAATGAATGAGTCACTCTGACAGGCCAGGTCCAGCTCAGGTGCCCATCCCAGCCCTGAGGAGAAGGTGCTATGATGGATAGCCTAGCAGGAAGAGGAGGAGAGACAAGGCACACACAAAATATAAGCATCTAATATACATGACGTACAAAACCTTTGACGATCTGATGTCCACCTACTTCTCCAGCCCTTATCTTGTACCACTCATTAATTTGAACTTTGTGCTCCAGAAATGACCAGAGTAGTTCAGAGCATGATCTGTGAGGTTAGCATATCTAGGTTTGCATTAGACATTTACAATTTACTCATTACATTACCTTGAGTAAATTTTTTAACTTTTCTAGGCTTTGTTTCTTGATTTCTTAAATATAATAAATAATAGAATCAAAGGAAATGATGCAAGTAAAACATGTGGCATAGGGTGGCAAGTGCAAGATTTTAGGAAGTTTATAAATAGCACCCCTCTTTTCCTCCTTCATGTTTGTTTAATTTAGAGATACATCCAGCAATCAGGAGATTGAAAATACCTTTAAAACCTGTCAGGTCATGTCTTTCTGCTCAAAACTGTGCAGAGGTTTCCCATCTCGCACAGAAAAAAAGTCAAAGTCATTATAGGCCCACAAGGCCCTGAAATCATCTTCACCACTCCCCAAATCTCAGTTACCTTTTATCCTCATCCCCTATGGTTCCCTCTTTCATCACATTACACAGCCACGCTAGCCTCATTACCTTGCATCAAACATTTAGAAAGGCTCTCACCTCAGGTCCTTTGCCCTTGCTTTTCCCACTGCCAAAAAGACTCTAGGCTCATGGAGAGTACCTAGCTACTCTCTACTTAGGGAAGGAAATAGACATAGTCTTCGCCCTCGTTGAGCTGACAGTCTAAAGGGGAGATGGGCATTAAATGCATAAACAAAAAGAGTGATACGATTATAAAGTGTGATGAGTACTATAATACAAAATGTCTATACTCTCAGGGAAAATAATAGGATGGAAGTACTGAATTCTGAATGGTGGACAGACAAGGGCAGGGCCTCATAAGGAAGCATCATGAAGGTAAGAGGTATGAAAATAACATAGGCTGGGCGCGGTGGCTCACACCTGTAATCTCAGCACTTTGGGAGGCCAAGGCTGGTGGATCACAAGGTCAGGAGATCAAGACCATCCTGGCTAACATGGTGAAGCCCCATCTCTACTAAAAATACAAAAAAATTAGCCAGGCATGGTGGCATGCACCTGTAGTCCCAGCTACTTGGGAGGCTGAGGCAGGAGAATTGCTTGAACCTGGGAGATGGAGGTTGCAGTGAGCTGTAATCATACCACTGCACTCCAGCCTGAGTGACACAGTGAGACTCTGTCTCAAAAAAAAAAAAAAAAAAAAAGAAAGAAAGAAAAAAGAAAATAACACAATTGGAAAGTATAGACCATGTCCAAGAACCATTATCTAACCTATCAGAGATAGAATGATAATGAACAGTCACCTGAGAGCCAGGCAGAGAAGAAGTCAGCCTCTGGAATGTTCAGACACACCCAGTCACTGGTAGATTGGAGGTCAAGAACAGGAAATTCAGTGTATGTGGGAATCCAGTTAAAAGGGAACTAGTCTAATGAGATCAGAGAATAACCAAGAATGAGACTGATTCGGTGCTTTATTGAGAACTAATTGGTGGGCCTTCTTATAACCCCTCTTTCTTAGAGAAAATTGTTCTTGGAACAAAATGGGGCTCTTTCTTTACCTCTCCACTAAAATGCAAATAAGTAAGGATAACATTATTTGAGGGGTAATCTTGGCTATTTTCAAAATAATTTTTTAAATTTTTTGTTTTAAATAATTGTACACTCAGAGAAAGCTGCAAAAGATAGCACATAGAGTCCTCTGTACCCTTTGCCTAACTCCTCCTAATACTGACATTTTATGTAAATGTCATATGATATCAAAACCAGGAGACTGGCATTGGCACAATATTGCTAATTAGACCACAGACCTTATCCAGTTTTTACATGCAGTCATTTGTGTGTGTCTGTGTGTGTGTGTGTGTGTGTCTATGTGTGTACTCAATGCAATTTGATAGCATATCCAGATTAATGTAGCCACCATCACAATCAAGATACAAAACTGTTCCATCAGCATAAAGAAACTCCTCACACTCCTATTACGTAGTCAGTCACCTTCCCACCCCAATCTTGATCCCTGGCAACCACTAATCTGTTCCTTATATTTATAGTTTTGTCATTTTTAAGAATCATATACTATGAAACCTTTTGAGATTGGCTCTTTTTTTTTGTTTTTGCAGAGATCCATCCAAGTTATTCATGTATCAATAGTTCATTCTTTTTAAACTGCTGAGTGGTGTTCCATTACATGGCTGTACCAGTGTTGGTGTAACCATTCACACTGAAAGACATTTTAGTTGTTTCCATTCCATTTTTATCTTTAAAATTTGCAAACTTCCGGTCTTTCACATTTACAAATAACTTTTAATCTACCTCAGTAGTGATTGGTACGGATTGAGAGTTGCTGAGCAAGGTGAATGCAGTTGGAGGTGACAGCAGGTAGATCATGAAAGCTGCTACCATTTGTAATGAGTATCACATAGGCTTTCATTCTGTGTAAACATGACTTTGTAAGGGTAACTTTTCTTTCTCTTTCTTTTTTTTTTTTTTAGACAGAGGAGTCTCACTCTGTCCCCAGGTCGGAGTGCAGTGGTGCGATCTCCACTCACTGCAAGCTCCACTTCCCGGGTTCACACAATTCTCCTGCCTCAGCCTCCCGAGTAGATGGGACTACAGGCACCCACCACCACGCCCAACTAATTTGTTTTGTATTTTTACTAGAGATGGGGTTTCACTGTGTTAGCCAGGATGGTCTCGATCTCCTGACCTCGTGATCCACCCGCCTCAGCTTCCCAAAGTACTGGGATTACAGGCGTGAGCCACCGCGCCCGGCCTGTAAGGGTAACTTTTCAAATTATCTGAACATGAATTAACTGAGAGCTTAATTCTAAATTGGGTCAAGTCTTAGGTGGCTGTGGCGTGAGGGAACCAGAGATGGTGAGCACTAGGCAAAGAGGGTTGGTCCACTGGAAATGTCACATGAGCATAAAGAGGAGGGGTGACAGGGGGAAATGGTGTGGGAATGAGTAGAACATAGCTTTCCTGTGGTTCTGAAACAGGAAAGATGACCACATATGCATCACTTTCACTTCCCATTTCCCTCAAATCATCACTGGCTGGGCTGTCACTCTCCTCTCAGTACCACGCCCCTTTGTGCCTGCACTTTATGCCTCATAATAAACATTCCATTACTGATTTTAAAAAGCCATATATAGAAAGAAGACAAAAAAAATGGCCATGTTCTGTGTTAGAACAAGTTCAGAAGAGTTTGTTTGTTTGTTTGTTTGTTTTTGTTTTTTTGACAGAGTCTCATTCTGTGGCCAAGGCTGGAATGCAGTGGCAGGATCTCAGCTCATTGCAACCTTTAGCTCACTGCAATCTCCGCCTCCTGGATTCAAGCGATTCTCCCGCCTCAGCCTCCAGCCCAGGCTGAAGGTGTTCTTTTTTAAATCAACTAAGTTCCTATGTATTTGAAGTTAGCTTTAGTCCACTTTGGGTGAATAATTTATCCTATCTTAACATCAGTTGTTATACCGATCAAGCAGAAGAATCACCTTCTCATCCTGAAGACAATAAAACAGGTAAAAATAAAACTCCTTGAACTGCTACTTTTCTTATTTCATTAAAATAGTATTCTGCCAAAATATTCTATGAGAAAGATAAAGTCCCTAGGTGAACAAATATAAATTTTAGACACAGTCTCTGCTCTCAGTGGGCTCACAATTTAACTGGAGAAAGCCAGAGTTGAATGTATAAAACATGAAGTATATGCAAATGGAATTACTCTAGCAATTAAAAATAAATATTTCTGCCGGGCACGGTGGCTCACACCTGTAATCCCAGCACTTTGGGAGTTCAAGGTGGGCTGATCACCTGAGCTCAGGAATTCGAGAGCAGCCTGGAGAACATGGTGAAACCCTGTCTCTACTAAAATACAAAAAAATTAGCTGGGCATGATGGCACTTGCCTGTAATCCCAGCTACTTGGGGGGCTGAGGCAGGGAAAAATTGCTTGAACCTGAGATCATGCCACTGAACTCCAGCCTGGGTGACAGAGTGATACTCTGTCTCAAGAAAAAAGGAAGAAAATAAAATAAATAAATAAATATTTCTTGGTTCCTTGACATCCTCTTCCTCATTCTACCTTAGTTGGCCATTCTCATGGTCATCACTAAAACAGAGCCATCACACTATTAAATCACTCATCCTGCTTTCTTCTTTCTTTCTTTCTTTCTTTTTTCCTTCTTTCCTTTTTCTTTCTTCTTTCTTTCTTTTCTTTCTTTTTTTTTTTTTTTTTTGAGATGGAATCTCACTCTGTCGCCAGGCTGAAGTGCAGTGGTATGATCTCAGCTCACTGCAACTTCCACCTCCTGAGTTCAAGTGATTCTTCTGCCTCAGCCTCCTGAGTAGCTGGGATTACAGGTGCACGCCACCACACCCAGCTAATTTTTATATTTTTAGTAGAGACGGGGTTTCACCATGTTCAGGATGATCTCAATCTCTTGACCTCGTGATCCGCCTGCCTCGGCCTCCTAAAGTGCTGGGATTACAGGCACGAGCCACCACGCCAGGCCTGTGTCTCTTTTCTTTAGCTCCCTTCAGTCATTTGTTCTCTTCCTTTCCAGAATAAATACAATGGTCTATCCCCTCAATAGTTCTTTTGCCAAAACCTTCAAGTCCCTTGTCCCTCTACTTAGCTCTTTTTTATGGTAAAATCTCTGGAAGAAACTATCCACTTTCTTCACATTTTCTCCACAATTTCTTCATACTTTCTCTATACTCATGCACCAGAATTTAAATGAAAATGGCACACAAGAGAGAAAGCTGGTACCTTTTTTTAAAAAAAACACTTTTGTTTGGTTTTGTTTTTTAGAGACAAAATCTCACTATGTTGCCCAAGCTGGCCTCAAACTCCTGGCCTCAAGCAATTCTCCTGCTTTGGCCTCCCAGAGTATTGGGATTACAGTCAAGGGCCACTGTGCCTGGCTTGGTACCCTTATGATTACTAAGTTCAAATATGCCTTCGGTACTCCTAGTAATCCCACTCTGCTTCTCTGGGCAACTCCTCCTCTCTTTTCCAAGAAGGCTTTTTCACACCTTGTCTCTCCTCAAACTTCTGCCCTTGCCCCATTCCTAACACTTGCTCCCTGAAAATGACCTACCTGTAACTTCATAGAGAAAATGGAGGCAGCAGAGATGGACTCCAGCAGTTCCTCTTGTCATACCTAGAAAATGTTCCTGCTCCTGGACCCATGACAGCCACCTTCCCTCCTGTTTCAGAAAATGTGTCCCTCCTCCTATTCAAGGCCTAGCCTCAACCTGGGTTCCTAGTCTCTTTTGAACCCAACACCATCCATTGTACCTTCTTTCTCTGGTCCCTTTACTACTTCCCCTCTCATCAGTCCTTCCCATCAGCACTTAAACATGCATGTTTACCTCAGAATGCAGAGTTCCTCCCTTAATCTCACTTCCTCCTTCAGTCACCATTATCCCTCCTCCCTTCCTTAGTTTACCATGAAAAAATAAAAAGCTGTTTACTACGATGACTATAGTTTATGTGCCATAGCTATCCACTAGTGCCATCCTCCCTACCTATCCCTTTTCTAGTAAATGACCACACCCTCTACTACAGAAGTGAGCACATGCCCCAAGCTTAACCAATCATTGTCATTCTCTGACCTCAGAAATTGGGGATTGGTCCTACAACCTGTACAAACTCAACAGAAATCACTCTGAGTTTTTCAAAGAGAAGAATTAATCCAGGGAGGGTTTTCTACAAGTTTGGAAGGTCAAAAGAGCAAAAAGGAAATTAAGAACTGCAGGAAGCAGCCATTATTCCCTATGGCTGGAGAAGCCAAAGAAAAAGGGTGAGGGTTGTGACATAGGAACTCACTGGAGGGGGTCTGTAGACCTGGTGCTCCAAGCTGTAGCAGGAAGCTCTCTGCATGTGACTTATAGATAACTGAGGAGACTTGGCCAGGCAGTTGTTTGGACCGCCCAGGAGGTGCAGCGGAGCAACTATGCTCCCAACTGCATAGAGGTTGAAGCCTGGCAGTTACTGGTTCCTCTAAGGAACATAGTAGAGAAGATGCTGATAAAGTGGTCTCATTGTCTGGGGTCAATACCTGAGGTTCACAGTCTGGCACCAAGAAGATTAAGGACATGGGCACACACAAGGAGTGAGTTTAGGAGCAGAGATTTAATAGGCAAAAGAAAGAGAAACGGGGCCAGGTATGGTGGCTCACTCCTGTAATCCCAGCACTTTGGGAGGCTGAGGTGGGCAGATCACCTCAGGTCAGGAGTTCAAGACCAGCCTGTACAGCATGGTGAAACCCTATCTACTAAAAATACAAAAATTAACCAGGTGTGTGGCATGCATCTGTAATCCCAGCTACTCGGGAAACTGAGGCATGAGAATCACTTGAACTCGGGAGGTGGAGGTTGCAGTGAGCCGAGAGCACACCACTTCACTTCAGCCTGGGCAACAGAGTGAGACTCTGTCAAAGAAAAAGAAAAGAAACAGAAGGAAGAAAGAAAGAGAAAGAGAGAGGGAGGGAGGAGGGAGGGAAGGAAGGAAGGAAGGAAGGAAGGAAGAAAAAAAAAAAAAAAAAAGAAAAAAAAAAAAAAAAAAAAAAAAAAAAAAAGAAAAAAAAAAAAAAAAAAAAAAAAAAGAAAGAAAGAAAGAAAGAAAGAAAGGGAACAGTTCTCTCTAGTGAGAGAGAGGTGGTGCCTGAATGGGAATTCTGGCTCATGGTGGAGTGCACCAGATTTTACAGACAGATTTGAGGAGTGGGTGTCTGCTTTACATAGGGCCCGAAGATTGGTTGGATCAGGTGTGACATTTACAAAGCACACGGGGAAGCTAGCGGCCCCATTCTAATTTTATTATGCAAATGGAGTCTTTGTCTGGCACGCACCATGTTGCCTGCTGCTTGCTGCACACATGACTGGCAAAGAGAAGGGAAGATGCAGCCACCATTTTGAACACGCCTAATCCCAGGTAGCCTTCTCCTATTGGCACAACTGCTGGCATTCATCAGTGCAAGCTTCCAGCTTGCTTGTCTGTGTTTGCAGCTCGATTTTACAGGCTGCTCTTTGTTAGAAAAGAAAATGATTTGGGGGCTGGTTTTCATTAAAAGGAAAACCTTACCGGGGACTCCCATACCCTCACTATCTGCCTAAGTAATTTTTTCTTAATCGTATATTACTGAGAGTTCAGAAAGAAGATGGAAACTAGAGCCACATTTATCTTGCTGCTGGAGTAATAAGGTAGGAACTGAAAAATGAGGAAGGAATTCCTTCCTGCCCACCTCTTCCCTTCTATCCTCCTCTACTGCTTCCCATTGATAACATCTAATAAGAAACTAAATTACAAAGGAGTCTGAGAAATGTTAGCTGAGTCCCAGCCCCAGCATCACACAGCAGAGTGTAAAAGTTGAAACTTACAAATGTGGCAATAGGTAAAATCCTGGTATATGATCCAAGCTGGATTTCACTTGGAAATCCAGATCAATAGGAATCTTTTCTCCTCTCAACCCATGCTGTTATGAGGATTGATCTAAGTCCAAGCAACCAAGTCCCAAGCACATGAAAAACCCTGACCAAAGACAACACCAAAAATAAACAGGAATAAGAATCCTAACACTATCATTGCCCAGCTTCTAAGACCCTAAAATGCTAAGGAAAAAGGAATGCGATCTCCAACAGTATCTACCCAGGGGTAGAGGAATTTTAAAGGATTTTTTTCTTTAACTGGCTCAGGTTTGAGCACTGAAAATAGGATCTTTTCATAACAAATGTTATGTTTTGTCAATAAGTACATGTTCAGTGTAACAGTTACTCCAACATTTTTGAAGAGGAGATTGGAGAAGGAAAAGCCAGGGTAAGAGGCAGAGAAGCTTTTGCCAGAGAGTCAAGAGACATCAGAACAATGTCTCAGAAGTCAAAGGCAAAGAGGGTTTCAAGAACTGTGCACTAATGTTCAGTGCCATCAAATGAATTACCCAGAGTGAATGATTAGGATAATGACTTGTTAGTCACCCCAGGCTAAATGTTTGTAACTAATGATTCATTTTATAAATACCCCTACATCCAATAAATCCTTTCAATAATTTATTTCTAAATTCCTGATTAAGATCGAGGGCAAGATTCCTGGTTTATAGTTTACAGGATTTATTTTATTTTATTTATTTTATTCTTAATTACTTTAATCAAGTAATTAAAGCAGGAGTATCTAATAGATGACAGTCTCATGCTATTGCCCAGAAAATGCACAGAAAACAATAATATGGCTTAGCTCCTTTTCTGAAGGAACCTATAGGTGAGTCAGGGAGAACCTTCTGATTTAAATTGAGGAGCTCTGGATCTTCTGCCAACTTCAGGAGAAAGTCATGACTTTTATATTCTACCACAGATGTATTGGAAATAATTCTTTTAAATATCAGAAAACACTTACTAGGTCATATTTCATACCTGTGTATTAGTTTTATATGGCTACTGTAACAAAATGCAACAGAGATTGGTGGCTTAAACAATAGAAAAAACAATTTTTTTTTTTTACAGTTCTGGAAGTCAGAATTTCAAGATCAAGGTGTTGGCAGGTTTGGTGTCTTCTGAGGCCCCTCTTCTTGGCTTGCTGCTGGCTGCCTCCTCACTGTGTGCTCACGTGTTGTTGTTGTTGTTGTTGTTGTTGTTGTTGTTGTTGTTGTTGTTGTTTGACAGGGAGTCTCGCCCTGTTGCTCAGACTGGTGTGCAGTGGATCAATCTCGGCTCACTGCAACCTCCGCCCCCCCAGATTCAAGTGATTCTCCTGCCTCAGCCTCCTGAGTAGCTGGGATTACAGGTGCCCGCCACCATGCCCAGCTAATTTTTGTACTTTTCGTAGAGATGGGGTTTCACCATGTTGGTCAGGCTGCTCTCATACTCCTGACCTCATCACCTGGGCCTCACGTGGTTTTTCCTCTGTGCTCACATGTGTCAGTGTCATAATCTCCTCTTCTTATAAGGACCCCAATCACATTGGATTAGGACGTACCCTAATGACTTTATTTATCTTCATTACTTCTTTAAAGGCCCAATCTTTGTTTTGTTGTTTTTGCTTTTGGTTTTTATTTTGTTTTGTTTATCTTTTTTTTTGAGATGTAGTTTCACTCTTTTCACCCAGGCTGGAGTGCAGTGACACATTCTCGGCTCACTGCAACCTCCGTCTCCCAGGTTCAAGCGATTCTCCTGCCTCAGCCTCCTGAGTAGCTGGGATTACAAGCATGTGCCACCACACCCAGCTGATTTTTGTGTTGTTAGTAGAGATGGGGTTTCGCCATGTTGGCCAGGCTGGTCTTGAACTCCTGACCTCAGGTGATCTGCCCACCTCAGCCTCCCAAAGTGCTGGGATTATAGGCGTGAGCCACCGCACCAGGCCTAAAGGCCCAATCTTTGAAAACAGTCACATTCTGAAGTTCTAGGGGTTAGGACTTCAATATATGAAATTGGAGGGGGGAAGCATATTTCAGCCCATCACACTCTGAAAATCAACTCTACACAATGTAGTGATTTATGCAGCCAAGTTAGTATGATCCATAAAAAGCGGTGGATATTCTACATGGATGAAATCATTTTCTAATTCACCAGAAAACTTATTTTTAAAGAATTTAGACAAAGATCACATTATTTCAAGCCAAACCATTTCAAAACTTGCCTAGGAAGAAATATCATCTACCTAATAAATATTAGCACTTACCATGGAACGCTCTCAACTTTCAGTCAAGCTACGTATTGGCATGAGTTTTCTGGGCTTAGGTCAGTTCCTCTGATTTTCATGGCAACAGTTGGCTGTAATATCTGCTGTTCTCATTCCAACTCAGAGTCTTTAAAGAAAAGTCCTTGAGTGTATATACTGTTTACTTTTTACAGCCTTCATGGCAACAGGATTTGGTATCTCCCGCATTTAAAAAGCTCTTTTCCACGCCCCTCACCAGGCCCTCTAGGAGAAAAACATTTTCCACATATTCTGCTTATGTTTCTTAGTAGCTGATTATACCTATGTTTGTTTCCAAAATACTGCCCGTTACAACTTGCATAACTTGGAAGCAAGCATATCATTATGCAAAAGTCTATATTTACATGAAAATTTGTCTCCTTTTCCTGCAGGCATCAAGTTGCAGTGACCTGCCCTTCTGAACCATTCATAGGTTTTGGAAGGGCAGAGCCCACACTGATGCATCATTGCCTTGGCTGAAGAACTAGCTGGTCTTAATGCTCCCCAAGGGGAATTATGTGTCTTCTATTAGAAGGCAGGGAGGGAAACCCTACATCTCTTACTCCAAAAATTCCTTAGGAAAACTGGGTGATGCTGTAACCTGCCACATTGGATAAGATTCTGCCTAGAAACAGTGAAAGTCAAACAATAGTGTAAACAAAGATCTTATTTATTAATGGCAAATCATTATACTAATTAACATCAAAAGTGAATGAGTAGGCCGGGCGTGGTGGCTCACTCCTGTAATCCCAGCAATTTGGGAGGCCAAGGAGGGCGGATCACCTGAGGTCAGGAGTTTGAGACCACCCTGGCCAATGTGCCAAAACCCCATCTCTACTAAAAATACAAAAAATTAGCCGAGTGTGGTGGCGGGCGCCTGTAGTCCCAGCTACTGGGGAGACTGATACAGGAGAATTGCTTGAACCCGGGAGGCAGTGGTTGCAGTGAGCCAAGATCGTGCCACTGCACTCCAACCTGGGTGACAGAGCAAGACTCTGTCTCAAATAAATAAATAGAAAAGTGAACAAGTACGTAGAAATTAACTCCAAATCTAAGAAATCTATCCTAATTTCTAACTAAAGTGATAAATGTAGTCTTTTATAATTTAGACCTAGAAAAAGTGTTTTTCCTCCAGAGGAACTAAGAGGTGCCCTTTTTCCTGGTAATGCAAACTATACTTTTTCAATCATGATGCCATGGCTCACAGGTAGACCCCAGAGTGTTTACCAGTGTGCCCAAACACTGATTCTTTCCACCCTCAGGTTAGCTGGAACCCAGGATAAATAATGTTTTCCTATGTTCCTTAAAATTATTACATTATTTTTTCTACGCTATTATATAATAAGAAGTAAGAAGCCCTGTTGTAACTAATCATATCTTCCTTTTTATTTTCTTGTATATCAGGAAGCTTTGAAACAACTGTAATGTTCAACTACATATAATATAAAATTTGTGTATTTTTTATTTTCTTTTCTCCCTTTGCTCTGATTTTCTGTTTTGGTATTCTTATCTTGCACATATTTTGTGCATATAAATCAAATCCTTTAGAAAAATAATCAAGATAAAAATTTCTATTAGTAGTATTAGAAAAATTAAAATATAAAATATAGTTGTACAAACATTGCCCTGCCTGCTTAACAAATAAAAGTGATGATCATCCTAACAAGAGAAGTGACCTTTCATGAAAGTCCTAAAGTAGACTGCAGTTAAATACACGCTTTCAAATCTAATTCACAGTTGTTTCTTCCACATGGTCATTCACTACGTTGTTCAAAAAATGTATATTTAGCGAGGCCCCGGTGGCTCACGCCTGTAATCCCAGCAAGTTAGGAGGCCGAGGCAGGTGGATCACTTGAGGTCAGGAACTCGAGACCAGCCTGGTCAACATGGTGAAACCCTGTCTCTACTAAAAATACAAAAATTAGTTGGGCATGGTAGTGCATGCTTGTAATCCCAGCTACTCAGGAGGCTGAGGCAGGAGAATCGCTGGAGCCTGGGAGGCGGAGGTTGCAGTGAGCCAAGATCACACCACTGCACTCCAGCCTGGGTGACACAGAGAGACTCTGTCTCAAAAAAAAAAAAAAGTATATTTATTGAGTCTTCCATAAGTCAATAATACTCAGTTGATATGTGCAGTGCATTATTGTATGCAATCACTTAGTTAATATGTAATGGTACACAGCAGCAGAGGGGATGGGCCATGTAGGTAGCTCTTAAGATGAAAAACTTGAAATCCATGATTCAGTTTCTTTAAAAATAAGTCCTTCAATTCTATTCTACCTTCAAAGAATATTTATTTCTCACCACAGTTTATTACTGATAGCATTACTAACCAAAGTCTTGATATCCAAGAAATAATGGTTAGAAATAGTTCTACCAGGATCTAGAGTATTACAATTTTCCATGACTTCATTTCTCCTACTACTGGTGCCCCAGAATACTGGGACACTATTAAATTTGCCCAAATGCTATAAAATAGAATGAAGGAAAAACAGAAACATAACTAGCAATGTAACTCATTGTTCATAGGAACTGAATAAACCTCAAGTCAAGAGAAGCCAAACTATTCCTGGTTTTGAGTTCATAAATGAACCTCACACTGTAAGGTGGTACAATGGAAAGTAAATATTCTGCAAATATATATTTTTAGTTTCTTAGAGACAGGTTCTCACTGTCATGCAAGCTGCAGTGCAGTGGCGCTATCCTAGCTCACCACAGCCTCAAATTCCTCGGCTTAAGTGATCCTTTCACCTCAGCCTCTTGAGTAGCTAAGACTACAGGTGCATGTCACAACACCTGGCTAATTTTTTTTTTGTAGAAATGGAGTCTCACTATGTTTCCCAGGTTGGTCTCAAACTCCTGGCCTCAAGTGGTCCTTTCACCTTGGCTTCCCAAAGTACTGATATTATAGACACGAGCCTCCACACCCAGTGAGGACCTTCTAATATGCCATAATATCTTAGCCCCATTTACAGGTAAGTGTGGCTCAACAATGTCTAAAATTTAGCTCCAGTCAGATCAGTATTCCCTTGGACAGTTAATATTTCTTTGGAATAAGGAACAAGAGATTGTCCTTTACTTTGTTTCTCAACCAGTAGTTCAATAACTCTTTGAGCCTATAAATTAAAGAGAAATGAAATGCAACTTTCCAATACATCCAGAAAGCATAATCACTCAAAAATGTTTTTAAAATAATAATAGAATTTTGAGCTCTTGACTTTTAAGCACTCTAGAAAATTATGTTTTTGTGAGCTAGCTAAAAAGGCCCAACATTTCTGGAAAAAAAAAATCTTCCTGGATCCAAGAACTGTGGATAATATATAGGAAATGATTTTTTATGACCTTAATTTCTAGTTTAATCAACAAAATATAGTGATTAGTCATCAACAAATATTTCTGTATACACAAAGAATAAACCCTTTCTGGTGGCTTCAAAATCCAAAAGAAAGGGGAAAAATCAAATGTTTTTTGTTTTGTCTGTGCGGGTGTGAAGTCAGCATAATGATTCCTGACCGGTAACTAAGTCTATAAAGATAATGAACAACCAAGTAGAAAAATATTCTCTAAAGCATAGCCATAATTGGCAGTTTTACTCTAATCTTTTTTGTTTTGAACATTAAATATATTTTCAAAAATTCTGTAGACTGCAAGACAAAGTACCAGAAAGACTAACCCAAGATTTTCCTTATTTAATAAGGAAATAATTTTCTTATTTAACAGAAAACAAGAAGACAAAATGAATAGAACTGAACCTTCAGTACCAACCATGGGTTCTTAGGCTCTCAGGCAACAGAAATTGACAGGAGGCTGAGAGTTTCCCAGACAAGGCTTTGTTGGGGCTTATGCTTGAGCGCAAGGGATATAGCACAAGAGCAAGAGTTCCCTGGCTGGCTCCCGAAGGGCAGGTCTTTATGGTGCTTTAAGAAGAATGACATGAAGAAACAAGAGGTATGCGAGTGTCATTACAGGTGCAGACTGGAGCGCAGAGTGTGCAGCTGCAGTGAGAAATCATGTGAGTAGGTACATTACATAATCAATAAATGGCAGACAAACCCCCCCACCAGGGAGGGATTTTAGTTGTAGACTGAGATAAGGGTCAGAATTGGTCAGTCTCCTGGTTTTGCCTGCACGTGGGTGATGGGGTTAACTTCCTTAGGTAAGATTTCATGGAATGCTGCTTATCTTAGGTTCCTCACATAGTTTGCAAGGTCTTTAGTGATCTAGTATGGCACCAGCACAGGTGGTGGTTAGAGGGTATGTATGGGAAACCTACCTGTTCCTGGAAGTGAGGCCGAGTCCTTTTCCTCCTGTGTCTCAATTTTGTGCCCATTTTTGAATTGGTCTTTGTTGGGGTTGAATTGTAGCAATTGTGAGGGTTTGACAGATTTCTAGAAATATTAGTTACACTTCAATTTTTGGTTTTCCAATGCTTTTTTTTTTTTTTGAGGCAGAGTCTCACTGTGTCACCCAGGCTGGAGTGCAATGGTGCAATCTCGGCTCACTGCAACCTCCGCCTCCAGAGTTCAAGCTACTCCCATGCCTCAGCCCCCTGAGTAGCTCGGACTACAGGTGCCCGTGACCACGTCCAGCTAATTTTTGTATTTTTAACAGAGACAGGTGTCACCACGTTGGCCGACTTGGTCTCGAGCTTCTGACCTCAAGTGATCTGCCTGCCTTGGCCTCCCAAAGTGCTGGGATTACAGACATGAGCCACCGCACCTAGCTAATTTTTTATTTTTTTATAACAGATTTTATTTCGTAGAGCAGTTTTCAGTTCACAGCAAAACTGAGTGAGAAGTACAGAGATTTTTCCATCTACCCACTGCCCACACCCAGGTATAGCTTCCCCTATTATCAACATTCCCCACCAGAGTGGCATATTTGCTACAAACGTATACGTAAATATTCATTATAAATTTTCCAAACCCATTGAATGCACAGCACCAAGAGTGAACCCTAATGTATACTATGGATTCTAGTGAGAATGTTTCAATGTAAGTTCATCAATTGTTCAGACAGTTTAAAATCATAAAAGAAAAATAAAATTGTCTCAGACTCCCTCATTCATGTATCTGAGGACATGACCCTCAAAATATACAGTCTACGAAGCAAAGAATGGTTTTGGAATAAGGTAATGAGCACTATGTAGATGCAGGTATTATGTGGGGAGAGAAGCATTGAAAGCAAAACGAATCGAAAGGATGGGAAGAATTGAAAGAAAAAAGAAAAAAGGACCAGCAAACTTACCTTCTCCACCCTTGCCAGAGGGACACTAATGAGATTACTCTTTGCCTTTTGGGACAATTCAGCCCTGCCCAGGTCTTTTAAAAATACAACTAGTAGACAGACCAGAGAATCCCATCTGATGATTCAGCTGTTATGCAATGACAATGATTCATTTCTCTTCAATCTATGTTTTCTCTCTCGCTCTCTTTTCCATTTCTGTCACCTAGGCTGCCAACTGAATGTCAGTGACTTACAAATCTTTATCTTTTGCTCATACCTTTTTCTTGGTTACAGACTCCTTTACCTAACTGACAATGAACTAGCTTCACCTGGTTTTCTCAGAAGTTTCTCAAAGTCCATATATGCAAAGTTGAATTCATAGACTTCCCCCACCAATTTGATTATCCCTGTATTTCTGTAATTCATTAATTAATATCATAGTAGAGACTCATATGATCCTTCTTCCCCATCAGCAACTTCTAATCTGTCCTACTATACTGTTCTTTTATAAACATTTCCTTTTATAAACACTTAATAAACACTTCCTTCCCTCAATTTCCATTGCCAAAGTACTACAGCACACTAATGTTTACAATGAATTTTTTATTCACTTCCCTTCTCTATTTTAAATTAAGAAATCATCAGAGACTCTCCTTACTATCACTTATTGTCACCACTCGTTTAATTCTTAATTTTCTAGCTTCGTTCCCCACCATTCTCTCCCTTAATTTTTTTTCATTTCTTTTATAATTTCTCAGCAAAAAGGATTGCCAGCTCCCCAAAAGTGCCAAACTTTGTCATGCCTCTATGCAGGCATACAGCTTTTCCCTCTACCTGGAATGACTTTTTCTCCGTCTTTGCCACACCTCATAACCTGCCTTTTCCACTGGGCTTTCTTAGTCATGCTTAAAGACAGCTTTTCCACTTTCTCCTTGAGTCCTTTCCACACCTGTACCCTTTCCCCCAGGCAGAGTGATTAGCAATTCCTTTTTCCTTGGGGATGAGCCAGAAGTATGAGTAGGAAAATCCCTTCTCTTTGGATGTAGATAGAAGATTCAAGAGGGAAGGACAGAATTTGAAGTCCAAAAATCCAATCTGATGGATTCATTTGCACAAGATTTTCTGTTCAGGAATGGGGACGGAGAAGTCCTCTGACTTTCGTTTTTCCATGGTGGTCTATTGCTGATCACTCTGTGCTTTCCTTGGTCTTTTCTGAGAGACACATCATTTATTTAGAAACATTAATATTACTGATTGGACTGAGTCAATTCTCTTTTTTTTTTTTTTTTTTTTTGAGACGGAGTCGCGCTCTGTCACCCAGGCTGGAGTGCAGTGGCGCAATCTTGGCTCACTGCAAGCTCCGCCTCCCGGGTTCATGCCATTCTCCTGCCTCAGCCTCTCCTAGTAGCTGGGACTACAGGCGCCCGCCACCACGCCCGGCTAATTTTTTTTTGTATTTTTAGTAGAGACGGGGTTTCACCGTGTTAGCCAGGATGGTCTCGATCTCCTGACCTCGTGATCCGCCCGCCTCGGCCTCCCAAAGTGCTGGGATTACAAGCGTGAGCCACCGCGCCCGGCCTGGACTGAGTCAATTCTTATGCAGGCCTGAGAATCTCCCTCTTTCTTCAAAATGATTATGTCTATTTCTTTTTTTCTTTAATCCAGCCAACATCATATGTTTCTTATTTTATTCCTTAGTTTGGATTTTATAGTTTAACTGTCAGAAGTCAACCTGATTTCCAAGTTCTTAAAGACAGCTCACTGTGCTCTCATATCCAATTTATGTTAGTGATTTCTGAATTTTTTTTTTTTTTTTGACAGAGTCTTGCTCTGTTGCCCAGGCTGGAGTGCAGTGGCGTGATCTCGGCTCACTGCAACCTCTGCCTCCCAGGTTCAAGCAGTTCTCCTGCCTCAAATACCTGGGATTACAGGCTTCCGCCACCACGCCCAGCTAATTTTTGCATTTTCTGTAGAGACTGGGTTTTGCCAGGCTGGTCTCCAACTCCTGACCTCAGGTGATCTGCCCACCTTGGCCTCCCAAAGTGCTGGGATTACAGGCATGAGCCACCGTGCCCGGCCAGATTTCTGGATATTTTTAAAGTAGGATTTCTCTTGTCGAGAGAGACTGAGAGAAAGGGAGAGAGAACATGGAATATTATCATATAAAACGCATAAAAGAAGAGATGTTCTAGTTGAAGCAGGAGCAGGAGTGGGGCACAAACAGTCAGCCCCAAGGCCTGCCTCCCTCTTGCCCCTCTTCAAAGCAGTGTACTCTCCAACTCACATCCCAATTATAGCTACTATTTACTGATTAATGTTAAGTTGTCATGCAAGTGTTCACTGATACAATAATTTACAAATATGGGCTTCTATAGTGGTTGTTCTTGATTTTTTTTTTTTTTTTTGAGACTGAATCTCGCTGTATCACCCAGGCTGGAGTGCAGTGGCACAATCTCAGCTCACTGCAACCTCTACCTCCCGGGTTCAAGCAATTCATCTGCCTCAGTTTCCCCAGTAGCTGGGATTACAGGTGCCCACCACCACACCTGGCTAATTTTTGTATTTATGTAGAGACAGGGTCTCACCATGTTGGCCAAGCTGGTCTCGAGGCTCCTAACCTCAAGTGATCTGCCCACCTCGGCCTCCCAAAGTGCTGGGATTACAGGCATGAGCCACTGCACCCAGCCTGTTTTTGATCTTTTATGGGTTATGAGCTTCATGGGAAACTAGAAAAACTATGAACAGTTCTCTTCAGAAAAATATTCATATAGCAAAAAATAACCTCAAATTTTGTTTATATTTTCAGGAAATAACAAAACCTCTGAAATCCTATGTAAGCTATAGATTAAGAGGTCTTTTCTATAGTTAGGAAAATCCATCTATTAATCGAACAGGATTTCATGGTAAGGGAGAAAGAGTGGAAATGATAGTTGTCACTTCCAAACAGACACTCCCGAAGTCAGAGCATGATAAACCACATTTGCGGCCGGGCGCGGTGGCTCACGCTTGTAATCCCAGCACTTTGGGAGGCCGAGGCGGGCGGATCACAAGGTCAGGAGATCGAGACCACGGTGAAACCCTGTCTCTACTAAAAATACAAAAAATTAGCCGGGCGTGGTGGCGGGCGCCTGTAGTCCCAGCTACTCGGAGAGGCTGAGGCAGGAGAATGGCGTGAACCCGGGAGGCGGAGCTTGCAGTGAGCCGAGATTGCGCCACTGCACTCCAGCCTGGGCGACAGAGCAAGACTCCGTCTCAAAAAAAAAAAAAAAAACCACATTTGCTTTCTTTGTCCCAGTGGTAATGAAACAGTTCCTAGGTAATGCCTTCATCAGCTTGTGTTCCTGAGTGACAATAACCAAAGACACCTGTGACCAGTGAGTTCTTTCCCTACTTTCTATAGGTCACAAAGGAACAAATGACAAGTCCAACTTTTAAACTTTGATACACTTCATAAGTATCCTCATCAAATATTATTTATGATAGAATACTTGTTCTGTTACTAATATTCTAAATTCTTCCTCTGAGCTATACATGTTTTGACTTAAATCTTCTAAACTTGAAAAATCAATTCCTTAGCTTTTGGTAACTGTCAAGATAAAAACATGCTACCATAGTTTTGAGGGAGATGGCATACTCACTGTTATTTTCTATGAAGTAATTGTAAAAAAAAAAAATCAGCATTGTGGTGCCCATCTTCTACTACTCCAGGGCATGTAGGCAGAGACAAATATTTGACTATCATCTGTTGCTAAAGGCATCTCTGGTCCTCCAGCCCCTCCTATAGGACACCGTAGCCTTTTTGCACTTGCTTCACTGACCCATAATTGTTTTTATGTCTTTCTGCCTCATTAAACTGTCAGCTCATTCATTCAACAAATATTTGTTTTTAGTCTCCTTTATCTTTATATGCCTTCTATGAACACAAGGCCTAGCACAAATGAGAGTGCAGAATTTATAAATAAATTAAAGAATATATTGAATACTCATTATTATTTTTACAGTAATAGTTGCTAGTTATTGACAGAAATCCAGGATTCTTAACTAATTTGATGAGCACTTTTTATATTCCAGAGTTTGTGCTAAGTGTTTTACATGTATTACCTTCTTTAATCCTCATAATATCCCCAGGAGATTGGTATTTAGCAGATGACTGACTCTACTACATCTCCGACATTGCTAGGGTTTAACTGTGCCCCTCCCACCAAATTTATATGTTGAAGTTCAAACCTTCAGTACCTGATTATGACCTTATATGGAAACAGAATCCTTAAAGTCATAATTACTTAAGTTAAAATGAGGTCATACTGGAGTAGGGTGGAACGCTAATCCAATCTGGCTGGTATCTGTATAGAAAGGCAAATTTGGACACAGAAACACACACACAAGGAGCACATCATGTGAAAACTGGAGTTATGCTGTCACCTACCCAGGAACTACTAGGAACCAGGAGAGGGGCCTGAAACACATTTTTCCCTAGCACCTTCAGAGTGCAACTGCCCAGTTGGTTCACCTTGCCCACTGCCTAAACACAGCCAATTTATAAGGCAGGGGAATTGCAATAGAGAAAGAGTAATTCACACAGAGCCAACTGCGTGGGAGACCAGAGTTTTATTATTACTCAAATCAGTCTCGCTGGGCATTTGGGGATCAGAGTTTTTTTTTTTTTTTTTTTTTTTTTTTTTTTTTTGGCTGGAGTGCAGTGGCGCGATCTCGGCTCACCGCAACCTCCACCTCCTGGGTTCATGCCATTCTCCTGCCTCAGCCTCCCGAGTAGCTGGGAATACAGGCGCCCGCCAACACGCCCGGCTAATTTTTTGTGTTTTTAGTAGAGACAGGGTTTCACCGTGTTAGGCAGGATGGTCTCGATCTCCTGACCTCGTGATCCGCCCGCCTCAGCCTCCCAAAGTGCTGGGATTACAGGCTTGAGCCACCGCGCCCGGCTGGGATCAGAGTTTTTAAGGGAAATTTGGTGGGTCGGAGGAAGCCAGTGAGCTGGGAGTGCTGATTGGTCAGTTCTGAGATGAAATCCTAGGGAGTCAAAGCTGTCTTACTGCACTGAGTTAATTCCTGGGTTGCGGGGGTGGGCGGGGGTTGCTGCAAGATCACATGAGCCAGTTTATTGATCTGGGTGGGGCCAGTTGATCCGTCAAGTTCAGGGTCTGCAAAATAGCTCAAGCACTGATCTTAGGAGCAGTTTAGGGAGGGTCAGAAATCTCGTAGTCACCAGCTGCATTCCTAACCTATAATTGCTAATCTTGTGCCTAATTCGTTAGTCCTACAAAGGCAGTCTACTCCCCAGGAAAGAAGGAGATTTGTTTTAGGAAAGGGCTGTTATTTATTGTCTTTGTTTTAAACTGAAACTAAGTTCCTCCAGAAGTTAGTTCAGCCTATGCCCACGAATGAACAAGGACAGCCTGGAGGTTAGAAGCAAGGTGGAGTTGGTTAGGTCAGATCTCTTTCACTGATTCAGTTATAATTTTGCAATGGCAGTTTCAAGAGGAAGCATAGCTTTGCCAACATCTTGATTTTGGACTTCTGGCCTCCGGAAATGTAAGACAATGAATTTCTGTTGTTCTAAGCCATCCAGCTGGCACTTTATGATGGCAGCCCTAGGAAACTGACACACACTCTCAGCATCTCCTCTCTCCCACTCAACTAGTGACTGAAAGACTTTAATCAATATCAAGCAGCTCCTCTTCACCAGAAGGTTATTGATCTGCGATATAAAGTATAGACTCAAATATTCTCAACTTTTCAAGGATCCTACAACTCACTACATGTCTCTTCAATATAACAAAGGACCTTTTCTATTTTCATGTATGAAAAAAATAGAAATCAGCAGTGATTTTCTCTCCATTTCATGCCTCACCATCCAATCTTACCTGCATCTGAACCCATTCATTTCTGTTTCCACTGCGACAATAGGAAAGCTGTCCTCTTTCCCACCTACATTCATCAGGGTTCTTCAGAGAAACAGAATGAATAGAGTTTCTGTAGATATATGTATAGGAGGAGATTTATTATGGAAATTGGCCATGATTATGGAGGCCGAGAAGTTTCATGAAATGTCATCTACAAGCTGGAGATCCAGAAAAAACAGTGGTATTATTCAGTCCAAGTCCAAAGGCCTAAGAAGCCAGTGATGTAACTCCCAATCTGAGGCCAAAGGCCTGCGGGGCTGAGTGAGGAGATGGCATAAGTACCACAGTTCAAAGGCCCCAGAACCAGAAGCAACAACATCCATAGGGCAGGAGAAGATGGATGTCCCAGCTCAAGGAGAGAGAAAAGAAAGAAGAAATAAAAAGAGAGACAGAGAGAAATCTTCCCCTGAGAGAGAGAGAGAGAGACCTTCCCCTGCTCCTTTGTTCCATCCAGGCCTTTAATGGACTGAATGATGTCCACCCACATTGGTGAGAGAGGATCTTCTTTACTCAGTCTGCTGATTCACATGCCAAAAACACCTTCACAGACACACCTAGAAATACTGTTTTACCAACTATATGGGTATCCATTCATCCAATCAAGTTGAGACATAAAATTAACCATCACACCATGCAAGGTCATTTATTTTACTTCTGCTCTGAATTCCATTATCTGCCCTCAAGAATCACCTTTCATTAGTTTTTCTCTTGTTTTCCACATTTCAACCTCTCAATCCCTTCTTTTGTCTTTCCTGTTTAATGTTTATATATTCTCAACTACCTCCCATCTTAAAAAAGGCAAGAATATATTTATCTTCTTTTCTCCAAATCTACTTTGAGCTAATATCCTACACCTACCCTGTAGTTTTATGGGCAGAGTTATTGCTGGGATCGTTGACACTCCCTACCTCCTCATTCTCACATCACATTCATTTTTCAGCTCAATGAGTCTGTCTCTTACTCCCATCATTCCAATGAAACAACATCACCAGGGTTATGTCTTTGTTACTTAACCCAGTACCGATTTTAATCCTTTTCTTACTTGGTCACAATGGCTTGTGATTTTTTTTTTTTAATCTTTAAAGAAATTCCTGGATTTGAAAATCTTCATTCTTTGACCATGTTGTTACCCTTCTTTCTTTTAATCCTCCCTTCTTTTGGATTCACTCTCCTGTTTTATTATTATTATTTCTTCTTCTTCTTCTTCTTCTTCTTCTTCTTCTTCTTCTTCTTCTTCTTCTTCTTCTTCTTCTTCTTCTTCTTCTTCTTCTTCTTCTTCTTCCTCTTCTTCTCCTTCTTTTTCTTTCTTCTTCTTCTCTTCCTCCTCTTCCTCTTCCTCTTCTTCTTGTTCTTGTTCTCTCTCTGGCATTTTTTTTCTTCTTCTTTTTTTTTTTCTCTCAAACCTTGGTTCTAGGCTCCCTCTGGTCTTCCCATTTCAGTCTGCTGGAGGAGCTTTTCTTTCTCTGATCATTTCTTAAATTTGAATTCTTTCTATCCTCAACACTTTTTTCTTCCACCACCATCTTCCCCTTGATCACATGCTCTCCACTGGCTTCAATTACCATCTTATTGCTGATGATTCTCATATTTTATCTAAAGCTTTTCCATACTTTGCTTGTTGTGGATAATTTGTAGTCAGCATCTATTACTATACTCTTCTAGGTATTTCTTCATCTATTACAGAGGCTGAAAGTGACATTTCCAAGATTCACTTGCTTCTCGAGTTTTATGTGAATTAAATTCTATGAAATAGATGCGTTAGCAAGAGATTTGGAAGGCAGAGTAGGTGCAGACCACTTTCCTGTTGCTTTGACTGTTTCTTCTGGCAAGCAATATTGTGGAAGCATGGTATTCTGCATCAGCATTACAGCTCTATGGATGTTATAAAGTATTATGGCAGCAGCAAGGGTGCTTCTTAATTTGGTTTCCCGATTTCTGGATCGCAGGTACAGGGGTATGTTCTTGGATTCAGTATCTCTAGTGGAAGCATTATAATTTCTTTCTGTCAGAGGTGAGAGC
Source organism: Hylobates moloch (assembly GCF_009828535.3). Classification (NCBI taxonomy): domain Eukaryota; kingdom Metazoa; phylum Chordata; class Mammalia; order Primates; family Hylobatidae; genus Hylobates; species Hylobates moloch. The sequence goes on from NW_026652293.1 coordinate 26,820,321, forward strand.
TTCCATAGAGGTCAATTCTGCCTAAAGTCTATTTCTCCTGCTCATCAAAAACTTTATTAAGCATCTACCTCTTTGGGTTTCAATCCTTTTCTGCCTGAAATAATTAGAAGGATTTCTGTTTCTGAAACAGGTAGATAATTTGATAATTTTATTCCTAGAATCAGGGCATTATTATAACAAAACTAAAAATGTGTAGTATTAGCTTGGTGGCTGGGTGATTGGTATCAAAAGGACAGATATTTTAGAATTAAAACTTAGGAATGCTTGTTTTATATTTTTAAAAAGTTTTGGTAAAACTATCACAAAATCTTGAATACAAATCATTTGCTAACAGAGCTTATAATTCAAGTGGAAATAATTGGAAAAATTCATAATATTAATGTTAGTCAGCTGCTTCTTGCCTCTTGTACCAAAGTCACAAGAAAGACATGAACTCATGCTTGTTATAAGAGGTGATTCTGGCTCTAGGGAGGTAACACGGAGGAAAACAGGCTGTAGCCCAGCCTTTCTAAGGCATCTCCATTAACGTTTTGAAAGCAGATAATGAGGAACTTGCTCATAGCAAAACTTCACCCTGGCAAAGTCAGATTAAGAGTATTGCTTTCCTATACAAGGCTCTTCTTTCAGACAACTTCAATTTGGGGGTCAGAGTGCAGGTAGACAGAGCATCAAAGGCGGGGGGGAAATAGTAGAGATTTCAATCATACTATGCCTAGATGATATGCATTTCTGTGGTTGCCTGTAAACACCAGAAGTTTATCAAGTTTTTGAGGAAAATGTATTGCTGAAAACCTATAAGACTGGCTCACAAGGCCTGTGATTTTTTTTTTTTAATCTCTAAAGAAATTCCTGGATTTGAAAATCTGCATTTTCAAGAAGCAAGTTCAAAAGATATTCAGCCTGCTAAGGAGGGCATAGCCCCACTACCCACTTCAGTTGTAAACACAGAAAACAGTGGACAGGGCAATTTCTTTCAGAGAGCAGAACAAGTAACTGAAAGACAGAGTAACCAAACTAACTCTACCATCAGGGTAGGGAATTTATCCAATTTTTCCTACTAGTGGGACTTGAAAATTGCTAGGGACCTGTCATTTTTATGCATTTCCAATTCTTTCATTTCCGGAATGGGAGTATGTACTGCACTTATTTTGTTTCTATCCCATCTTTGTATACCAGTTGCGGCAGAGGTGTGTGGAGAAAATATTTCTTTTAGTTTATAGATCACTGGATCATAAGATCCACATCCAGCCCTAATTGAAAGGCAGCTGAACACCCAGAGATACTGCACTTTTCATCATCCTGCAATCCTGGACTGTAAGCCAAATGTAGTAAATGAATAATTCCTGGGGATTGTCTCCCTTGCCTAAGAGGTGAGTATGTCCTATGGGTATGCACAGAGATTTTTTGGTCACTAAAATGTCAGACTGGCAGAGGTTTCTAGTTGTGCCCTCAATATCTGTCCTCTACTTCTATAATAATAGAAATTTTGATAGGACTATGGCCTAAGAGCTAAAGATTGTATTTCTTAGCTTTTAATTTTGTAGCTGAATGTGAACATGTAACTAAGTTCTGGCTAAAAACATGTAACCAAAAGTAATGTGTGAAACCACTCATGATTTAAAAATAGAATATACACAACCTTCTACTTTTCAAACTTCTACTTTTATTACAGGGAATAACAGGTTCATTTTTGGACCTCATCTACATTTTTTTCAGGGGTTTCCTTTGATACAGCTTCACTTGTAACATGTTTCTACTGCATTAACTCAGAAGGTTGCAGTATGACAAGATTAGAGGGTATAGAAGGTATAGTGACATGCGCCTCTATGCTCAGCTAATTTTTGTATTTTTTCATAGAAACAAGCTCCCACTATATTGCCCAGGCTGGTCTCGAACTCCTGGGCTCAGGTGGTCCTCCCACCTTGGCGTACCAAAGTGCTGGGATTCCAGGCATGAGCCACCATGCCCAGCAAGAATGTAGTCTTGAAGAAAGAGCTCGAGAGCCATAATTAGAAGACGTGGGTGTGCATCTTAGCACTATTGTATGAAAGCTTTGTATAAATCATAGATGATTATAGAATGGATAGTTTCCATTACCTGACAGAAAATGGTGTTCTCTTCCACAGGAGTTACAGAGCTTCTCTGAGGCCAGCAAGATGTGAGTGGATTTGAGAAATGTCACACTTTTTTAAAAGTTTTTAAAAAGTGAGTGAAAATTAGGAAGATTGTTTAGCACTTAGTTTTTTTTGTTTGTGTGTTTGTTTTTCGAGGTGGAGTCTCACTCTGTTGCCCAGGCTGGAGTGCAACCTCCACTTCCCGGGTTCAAGCGATTCTCCTGCCTTAGCCTCCCAAGTGGCTGGGACTACAGGGGCACACCACTATGCCTAGCTAATTTTAGTATTCTTAGTAGAGATGACATTTCACTATGTCAGCCAGTTTGGTCTTGAACTCCTGATCCCAAGTGATCTGCCCGCCTCGGCCTCCCAAAGTGCTGGGATTACAGGTGTGCCACCACGCCTGGCTGCACTTAGTTTTGTTTTGTTTTTGTTTTTGTTTTTGTTTTTGTTTTTGTTTTTTATACACTGCTTATTTTTCTAACATGTTTGCTTTGAAAGTAATAAGATTGGGCCGGGCGCGGTGGCTCACGCTTGTAATCCCAGCACTTTGGGAGGCCGAGGCGGGTGGATCACAAGGTCGGGAGATCGAGACCACGGTGAAACCCCGTCTCTACTAAAAAATACAAAAAATTAGCC